>NW_027532418.1:500189-575670 GCF_008692635.1 Crocuta crocuta | reverse complement strand
ATAACTAGTGAAGAAATTGAATCAGTTATCAAAAATCTCCCAACAAATAAGAGCCCTGGGCCAGATGGCTTCCCTGGAGAATTCTACCAGACATTTAAAACAGAGTTAATACCTATCTTTCTCAAGCTGTTCCAAAAAATAGAAATTGAAGGAAAACTTCCAGACTCATTCTATGAAGCTACCATAATTTTGACTTCCAAATCAGACAGAAATCCAGCAAAAAAAGAGAACTACAGGACAATATCCCTGATGAATAAGGATGCAGAAATTCTCAAAAAGATTCTAGCAAATTGAATTCAACAGCATATGAAAAGAATCATTCACCATGATCAAATGGGTTTCACTCCTGGGTTGCAGGGCTGTTTCAATATTCACAAATCATTCAATGTGATATATCACATTAACCAAAAAAAGATAAGAACCATATAATACTGTCAATAGATGCAGAAATAGCATTTGACAAAATATAGCATCCTTCTTAATAAAAACTCTCAAGAAAGTCAGGATAGAAGGAATTTACTTAAACATCATAAAAGCCATTTATGTAAATCCCACAGCTACTATCATCCTCAATGGGGAAAAACTGAGAGCTTTCCCCTTGAGATCAGGAACACAAGAGGGATGTCCACTCTCACCACTGTTTAACATAGTGCTGGAAGTCCTAGCATCAGACAACAAAAGGAAATAAAAGCCATCAGAATTGGCAAAGAAGTAGTCAAACTTTCACTTTTCACAGATGACATGATACCCTACATGGAACACCTGACAGACTCCACCAAAAGTCTGCTAGAACTGATTCATGAATTCAGCAAAGTCAAAGGGCACAAAATCAATGTACAGAAGTCGGTTGCATTTTTATACACCAATAGTGAAGCAACAGAAAGAGAAATCAAGAAACTGATCCCACTCACAATTGCACCAAAAGCCATAAAATACATAGGAATAAACCTAACCAAAGATGTAAAAGATCTGGATGCTAAAAATTATGAAAAACTTATGAAGGAAATTGAAGAAGACACAAAGAAATGGAAAAACATTCCATGCTCATGGATTGGAAGAATAAATATTGTTAAAATGTCAATACTACCCAAAGCAATCTACACATTCAATGCCATCCCAATCAAAATTGCACCAGCATTCTTCTCAAAACTAGAACAAACTATCCAAAAATTTGTATGGAACCACAAAAGACCCCGAAGAGCCAAAGTAATATTGAAGAAGAAAACTAAAATGGGAGGCATCACAATCCCAGACTTTAGCCTCTACTACAAAGCTGTCATCATCAAGACAGTATGGTATTGGCACAAAAATAGACACATATACCAATGGACTAGAATAGAGAATCCAGAATTAGACTCACAAATGTGTGGCCCATTAATCTTTGGCAAAATAGGAAGGAGTATCCAATGGGGGGGGTGGGGACAGCCTCTTTAACAAATGGTGCTGGGAGAACTGGACAGCAACATCCAAAAGAATGAAACTAGACCACTTTCTTACACAATACACAAAAATAAACTCAGAATGGATGAAGGACCTGAATGTGAGAGAGGAAAATATCAAAACCCTAGAGGAGAAAGCAGGAAACAACAGATACATGAAACAATGCTCAGTGTCACTCATCATCAGGAAAATACAAATCAAAACCATGCTGAGATACTACCTCATGCCAGAGTGGCTAAAATTAATAAATCAGGAGACTATAGATGCTGGCAAGGATGTAAAGAAATGGGAACCCTCTTGCACTGTTGGTGGGAATGAAAACTGGTGTAGCCCCTCTGGAAAGCAGTATGGAGGTTCCTCAAAAAATTAACAATAGAAACCCTATCACCCAGCAATAGCATGGCTAGGAATTTACCCAAAGGATACAGGAATGCTGATGCATAGGCGCACATGTACCCCAATGTTTATAGGAGCACTTTCAACAATACCCAAATCATGGAAAGAGCCTAAATATCCATCAACTGACAACTGGGCCAAGAAGATGTGGTTTATCTATACAATGGAATACTACCTGGCAATGAGAAAGAATGAAATCTGGCTATTTGTAGCAATATGGATGGATCTGGAGGGATTATGCTAAGTGAAATAAATCAGACAGAGAAAGACAGATACCATATGTTTTCACTCATATCTGGACCTGGAGAAACTTAACAGAAGACCATGGGGAGGGGAAGGGGAAAAAGAAGTTACAGAAAGGGAGGGAGGCAAACCATAACAGATTCTTAAATGCTGAGAACAAACTGAGGGTTGGTGGGGTCTTGAGGGGGAGGGGAAAGTAGGTGTGATGGTCATTGAGGAGGGCACTTGTTGGGATGAGCACAGGTGTTATATGGAAACCAGTTTGACAATAAACTATATTTTTAAAAAAAGACAAAGGAACATCAACAATATAAATTCCTGGAAAGAAAATAGAAACAATCTGGAGTACCTGGGTGGTTCAGTCATTTAAGCACCCAACTCTTGTATCACCATTCCTGAGAGCCCCAGCTAACAGCATGGAGCCTGCTTGGGATTCTCTTGTCTCCCTCTCTTTCCGTCCCTCCCCCACTCTCTGTCAAGATAAATAGATAAACATTTTTTAAAAAGTTAAAAAGAGGGGTGCCTGGGTGGCTCGGTCGGCTAAGCGTCCAACTTCGGCTCAGGTCCTGATCTTATCATTTTTGAGTTTGAGCCCCGTGTCGGGCTCTGTGCTGACAGCTAGCTCAGAGCTGGAGCCTGCTTCAGATTCTGTATCTCCCTCTCTCTCTGACCCTCCCTTGCTCACACTGTCTCTTTCTCTCTCTCTCTCTCTCTCTCAGAAATAAATAAAATATTAAAATATATATATTTTTTAAAAAGTTAAAAAGAAGAGGGGTGCCTGGATGGCACAGTCAGTTAAATGTCTAACTTCAGCCTAGGTCATGATCTTGCCATTTACAAGTTCAAGTCCTGCATAGGGCTCTGTGTTGACACCTCAGACCTGGAGTCTTGTTCCAATTATGTGTCTTTGTCTTTCTCTGCCTCTCCCTAGCTTGTGCTCCCTTTCACTCTCTGTCTCTGTTAAAAATAAACATTAAAAAATTTTAAGTTAAAAAGAAAAGAAAATAGAAACAATTTAAGAGAAAGCAGAAGCTAAAAAAATTGTGGAAAAAATTAACCAAGCCTCAGTGACCTATGAAAAATGTCAAGTGATCTAACACATGTGGTATTGGATTCAAGGATGACAGGAAAAAAAATTGAAGGAATAATGTCTAAAAAACTCTAATTTAATGAAAAGTATAAATTTACAGAACAAAATTAGGTTTGAATGCCTCAGGAAAAACAAATAAAGAAAATCACTACAGGACATACAATAATTGCTGAAAATGAGCAATTTATAAAATCTTAAAATCTGAAAAATATTCATTTTATACAGAACAAAAATTTATAACTATAGACTTTTTTCAGAAATTATGCAGTGTATCTTCAAAATATGAAAACAAGAAAAACTCAATCTAGAATTCTATACCAAAATTAAGGGTGAAATAAAGACATTTTCAAGCAAATAAAAGATTACATATTTCATGGCCATCAGAAATGTTAAATGAAGCTGCAATGACAATGTATTGTATTTATAAAATGTACAAATAAAATGATGACATGACAATATAGTACAAAGGGGAGAGAAGTAGAGACGTTCAGAATGTTATATGTGATATGGAATAATTATTTGAATGTATTAGAATGTGATAATTTAGAGTTGCATAATGTAAACTCCAGAACCATGAAAAAGAGGAAATGGGGCTGGAATGACAGAACAACTGAATGAAAGAAAGAGGAAGGGAGGAAAGGAAAACAAAGCAGTTAGCTAAAATAACCATATATGTCTAGTGACTAATAACTTGGAAATCCCAGATTTAAACCAATTTATTCTTTCTTGATCAAATTAAGACATGTTCCTTGCTTATTGATGTAGTTTACAAAATGAAGGACATGTTATTGTTTGTAAATCAGCCACTGTAAGTCCTGAAGATGGTAGAACTGAGGAAGAAGGTAAGGAAAAATTTGCATGGTGGATGCTTTTAAGTGCTCCTTATTTAGCAGTGCAGGAAGAATTAGGCTCATGGGCCAATGACACCTTTAGATGTTGATAGTCTCTTAACCCAGGGGTCTTGCTATATGGGCAAGTATCTTGGCTGTAGGTATCTGGAAAATAAAACTACTCTCACTCCCAGTATTCAGTCATGCAAACATTTATGGGAACTTAGAGGAAGATTAAGACAAGTCATGTAGAAACCACCCAAAAAAGACCTGGTGCTGAGCTAGGAGATTGGAATGCTAAGGTTTCTGTCAGATGCTTCAGGGATTCCTGGACTAGCTACTGACAATAATGAAATAAAATGACATGAAAATATCCAAACAGAGAAAAGGTGGACATACTTCTCTCATACCCACTGAGAGCTATTATTGTGAATGCTGTGGACTTAACTCAGAATCCATGGGGAGAAACCATCCAACAATGATTTTAGGCAGATTTCTCTGAAGTCAAGAGCATGCACAAAACCAGCAAATAGATCATACTGGACTCCTTCCAGAAGTCCCAGTGGTCTAAAAATGAAATTCAATAGAACTGACACCTACTCAGCTCTAGGATTTGCTTATCCTCTTGTTAGTGAGACTTCTTGCTCAACTCTAGACCTCCAACAGTTATATCGCACTTTATTAGAGCATTGACAATGACTGAAACATTCCAATCCCCTGATCAGAAAAGCCCTGATAGCAATGGAATGCCTAGAAGACATCCCCCCTATTCCCTTCCCTGCCCATGATCAGGGGATAAACACATACCCAACCTCACCTGTGATTACGTGCTCCCTGCCTGCTTTCTTGCACATAACCCCCTAAACCTGTCCTAAAAAACTCTAGGTGTCCATCTTGCAAGCAGAGAGCTCAATTATTAAGGCTTGAGCCTGCCAGCTCACACATCTGCAGACACCTGGAACTCAAAATCTCCCTCTTTTTAAATCTTTATGTCTTGAGTTATTGTCTTCTCTTGCAATGAGTTTATCCAAGGTTTTTTTTTTTTTTGCAATAATATTGGCAAACCCAGCCAGCACCTATGCTTTAAATTTGTCCAGCGTCCTCAGGGTTCTCTGGGACAGAGCAGTTGGCTCTAGCAACTCATCAAGACTCACCCACTGATTTCCTGAGTTAGAGGCTGTAATACATGGTTCCTTATCGGTCTTACAGAAGCAGCCACTGAGAATACAATTAAAGGTTTCTAATATTGGAATCAGTGTATTTTATGTGGAACAATTCCTCTGATCAAGAAAAGCACTCAGCTTTTACTAATTGACAAAAGGGACCAAAGGAACATTGAATTATCTGGCTATCTCACATTTCTTATCACATTTGGAGCAGTGGTCTCACTGAAACAGAAATTCAATGTTCCTTTAAATAGAAGTGGAGAGAAGCATGAACATATGGATAATATACTGCGTAGATATATTTTTCACTTGGATATGAAAGAGAGCCAATGAGATACTCCACAGGAAACATTTCTTAGAACTGGAGGTGGGAATAAGGACATGAGAGATTGCAATTCCCTAGCTTTATATCTTTATATCTTCTGTTTTGACAGACTCAGCTATGTTTATAATAATTCCAGGGATAAGGTTAGTATACAGTAAAAGGTAGCTATGTGTTTGTGATTGATCTTTTTTAATATTCTTCAAGTAAGTTTTCATATAGGAACTTCAAGTAAGTTTTGATAGTGGTTTTATAGTCCTCTGCTTAACTGTTGTTGATAGAGAAACATCAATTTCTGTAACTATGCAATGCCATAAAAATTTTCTCTGTTGTAATTCAGGGAAAACAACATGGCATCTTTAATAATTCCCATTGGTATTTATCATCACTTGAGCATTGTTAGGTCTCAAAATACATCACCTCTATATTACCATCCTCTCAATATATATGACTCTTTATAGAGAAAAGAGAGAAAATAATATTTGTCATCATTTTAGGGAAATACCATTATTTTTGGAAAGAGAACTTCTCCAGGTTTCAATGTGTCTGACTCAAGTAATGTTCTGAAACACTGTAAAACCGGTAAGTTGTAGAGGGAGCGTTAACATACATTAAAACAATACAGAACCATTTCTAGATATTGACTTTCAATCCCATTGTTCATAGGTAGAGTCAAATGTGAAAAGCCCTTTAGATGAACACTACGATAACATTAGAGAATTCTAGAAGGCGTTATCAGTCTAGTTGTCATACAAATACATTATATTTTCATTGTAATTGTGACAGCTTGGGGCAAATTAAATAATTGAGTACACTTTTGATATACTTGAAGTGATGTTATTTTCCATCTGTTTAAGAGTTTTCATGTCAGACTTCCTAATGTCCATATTATTACCAGTAAACATTGGAGAGCACTTCCAATTAATGCCAAACTGTGACTCCTCAAGAAGTAGGTGGCTGACTGAAATCTTTGCTGTTTTTTCAAAGAAATGTGTTATTCCCTGTGCTTATAAACCTACTAGACTTAACACTTCAATTTATTCTGTTCTGTTAAACAAGCAAACAAACAACAAATATCAGCTCAGTTGACTAGTATCATTGTGGACAACAACATGATTTTTGGCAAAACTGAGTAAGCCATAATTGCTTTTGTTTCATATTCTTCTGTATTAAGGTTACAAAACTTTTTAAACATTCATTTTAATGGAATAAATTACTCATATATTCTCAAGAAGTTTGAGAGATTTGTGCACTGTAGATCAAGCAACATGTAAATCAATCACAATTTGTCTTTTATCTTCATAATATGATGTCTGTGATCTGTGGTTAAATTTCTACTTCTAATACTCATTTCAACTATATTTTCTGCATGGTGAGTCTGTGTGTTAGAATTAAAATGTTGATTTTATTTTTTGTTTATAAAATGTTGATTTCATTTGTTGTCTATAAAATGCTATTTATATATCTTTCTCCTCAGCCATTTTAGAACAGTTAGAAACTTGTTTACAGTAAGAAGAAACATAAGGAACTTTGTTTCTATGGGAGGGGAGGAGACTGGGCAGATAATCAAAATAATTCCTTTGAAAACATAAAATTTTTTCTTTTTCTCTGTCGCCCCTAATCTCCTCTACACTTGTAGGGAGTGTGTGAGAGAATGTGTACGTGTATGTGTCTATGTCTGTGGTTTAAAGTAAAAACTAATATGTGAAAGTGTGCTTTAAAGAAATATTACAGATTGGTGCAAGTTACAGTATCAAAACAGAAAAAAATAAAAAGGAGAAAAATTCTTTGACTTTCAATAAACCTATCTATTCTACAGTTATTTATCACTAGTGCATTATTCCAAAGTTTTTCTCTCTAAATGTCTGTCAGCTTTCACTCACTTCACCAACATCTTTATTGATGACCCTTATAACATCTATAGTGGAGAATATAAGGATAATTAGTCTATTTTCAAGGAGCTTAATAGTGATCCAGGAAAGAAGAATCACAACGCTAAAAATGAGATACCTCAGATTAGAACAAATTTGCACAGCTCTTATTCTAGTGTTCCTTCGGTTTCAGATTTTTATACCTAATGCACATTGTATACCTAGAGAATAAGTAAATGGTAGAGCACATAAAATGGACCATAAGTACACTGCAAATCACTATTGGTTTGATAAAAGAGAGGCCTCAAAGTGTCCTGAAGGTTATGATTATATGGACAGGATTTGTCTACCTAAAAAGAAGAAAACATGTAGGAATAGAAAACAAAATGGATGAGGAATATAGAAAAACATGAATTTGTTTTTTAATGAAAGAGAAGTTGTATTTTGGCACGATCAGAAAACAATATTCAGTATTTAGAGTGGATGAGAAGCTGATTGTGAAGGCCTAGGTGAACTTGGGAATTGATAAGAGAGTTAGGTAATTGTTGTTGTTTTAAGGAGACACTGATAGGATGAAAACAGAATTCTTATGAGTGGTGTTCAATTCCTAAAAGTAAACTGTGTTTGTGGGGTAATTACATTATGCATCATCAACAAAATGCAATTCTATATAGCCATAAAATGTTTTGGATTTTCATATGCTCTTAGAAATATATTTTTAATGTATTGACAAACCCAAGGAAATAACTATGCATATGAACACTATTCTCTCAATAAATAGCATTGAACACTATGGTTTTAATAAAAATCATATAATAAATGTAAACATATACTAGTACCCACAACACACAAAGAATACACACACTGTACTAATGTGTATATTACTGTTCTTAGGGTATCCAGGAAATAGACTCTTAGCAGTATCCTTCTGCCCTGAGTACCATGTTTTCTTTTCCACTCACTTTTGATCCTTTTAAAAAAAATTAGGGAAAAATACATACTTCTAACAATTTTATTGAAATGGTCATTCTGTTTCTGTTTAAAAATGCTTCAACATCCAATTTGACATTTAAAAATAAGTATGTTTAAAAATCCTAATTTACATGGCTTTTGCTTTAACATTGATTTTAATCTAGATCCCAAATATTCATTATATATTTTACTCATTCATTCACTCTTTCAATAGATATCAGACAGATGCAAGAATGTGTATAAACTACTTCATGTATATTTGAAGTCTATTGTTTTCTCTTCAAATGCAGTTTTAAAAATTAGATTTCAAAAGGTATATTAGTGTGGATATTTAAGTATTAGCGATAAAATTGAAAGGAGATACTACTTTTCTAAACATGGAAATAAGTTTACGTATTTAATGTGACTTTGTACTCTGTGTCGATCCAAGGTTCTCAGAGTAGGAAATCCGTGAGAGGATATGTTTATTAGAAAAAATTCATCCCCAGTTGGATAAATGTACTCATGGGGTTGCCTCAGAGAAACAGAGTGCACAGCATTATGATGCTTCTTCCTTCTATTTCAGATGATTGGGAACATGAATTGCGGGAAATTGATGGGAATATGGGAAAAGGAGATGCAAGGCTATTCCTGGGATTCACATGAGGCACTTTCCCATGAAAGTACTTTCCCCTCTCTGGTAAATAATAATGACATGAAAGGAAGGCTATACTTTAACTACTCAAAAAAACCTGTAAGAATCTAGATAATTGAAAAACCATTACTGATAAAAATAATTTTTTAGAGCAAAACCAGTGTTGTTATAAACACGGGCTGATGAAAAAGTTATGGCATAAATTTAGGTGACTGTACTGAAATAATGGTATTTCTTTACCCACATCAATCAATCTCAAGCTACCTCATTTTGTCATTCTGAAGCTTGTGATAAATAAACATGCACAGCAGTCCTATCTATAGCAAGAAACAAGTGAATGAATGAATACACACTGAAAATGAAATAAATTCAGTTCTGTTTGGCTGTGGACTTTCTACATCCTTGGAATATCCTGCTTAAAATCCTAGAAGAGTCATTTGAGGTAATAATGTTAAACTTTGAGTGAATGAATTATATATACTTACCATATATTGTATATACATATATAAATTATATGGTTTGACTCTACTAGTGTATAGTGACTATCACTGCTACTAGCATGAGCCATGAGGGATTCATGCAAGAATGGAGCAGGGAAGAGATGAACATTTCTCAGGACCTAAAAACTTATAAGTAAGACTTAATTTAAGATATTAATTAATAGTTCTTTACCAGAATCTCTTTCAAAGTATGGGTCTTTAGAATCCTTGCTATATTTTTTACATTTATCATGTCCAGGTTAAGAAACTCAGTATTATTCTTTGAATGTAGAACCTACCGTGATCATTATCTTATTTATGGAGACCTTTATAGCACAAAGAGGTGTTCAATATAATGGAGTCTGATTTTGTTTGTTTGTTTACTGAGTAGGAAACATAACTCTCAGAAGGAGATACTTGTCATTATATTGTCCAATGAGTAACTCAGCTAGGTGTTATATTAAGGTCTTTGGACTCTAAGTTTGCAACCTGTATGGTTGTGATTTCTTGTGCTCTTTTTATTTTTGTCTTTCAGAATTGTATACTCTGAATTCTACTTACTATTTGGAATGCTGCTCTGAGCCATTTAAGATATCACTGACCAACAAAATTTCCCAAAAGTGGGAGGTGCTTTAAGTTCAGGTACCCTGTCTGAGTATCAAAATTAGACACCAACATGCACCATCCTTTGTGTAAACACAACTTTTATGCCCACAATGTGTACTCATTTGGATTATGATGAGATAAAGTTGACAACATGGAAAGGGCAAACCATTCAGTGGTGTCTGAGTTCATTTTGCTGGGACTTTCCAAATCTCAGAATCTTCAGATTTTATTCTTCCTAGGATTCTCTGTGGTATATGCTGGCATTGTGTTAGGAAACCTCCTCATCTTGGTCACGGTGACCTTTGACTCACGCCTTCATACACCAATGTATTTTCTGCTTATCAATCTCTCCTGTATTGATATGATCCTGGCTTCTTTTGCTACCCCTAAGATGATTGTGGATTTTCTCCGAAAACGGAAGACCATCTCTTGGTGGGGATGTTATTCTCAGATGTTCTTCATGCACCTCCTGGGTGGGAGTGAGATGATGTTGCTTGTAGCCATGGCAATAGACAGGTATGTTGCCATATGCAAACCCCTCCATTATATGTCCATCATGAACCCACGAGTGCTTGGCGGGCTGCTGCTATCCTCCTACGCAGTTGGATTTGTGCATTCATCTAGTCAAATGGCTTTCATGTTGAATTTGCCCTTCTGTGGTCCCAATGTGGTGGACAGCTTTTTCTGTGACCTTCCCCTTGTGATCAAACTTGCCTGTGAGGACACCTACATGCTACAACTGCTGGTCATTGCCGACAGTGGCCTCCTGTCCCTGGTCTGCTTCCTCCTCTTGCTTGTCTCCTACACAGTCATCGTACACTCAGTCAGGCACCGTGCTGCTAGTGGTTCTTCCAAAGCCTTCTCCACACTCTCGGCACACATCACGGTCGTGACTCTCTTCTTTGCCCCGTGTGTCTTTATCTATGTATGGCCCTTCAGCAGATACTCTGTAGATAAAATTCTTTCTGTGTTTTATACAATTTTCACACCCCTCTTAAATCCTATTATTTATACATTAAGGAATCAAGAAGTAAAAGCAGCCATTAAGAAGATAAGGACTCGCCATATAAATTCAAAACCCACTTTGTAGATGATGCTTCCAAAGAGATAATCTTTTGTTTTGGACATTACTAAGGAACAAACTTTTAATGTATTTCAATTTCTGTATGAGAAAACAGTAGGTGTAATTGTTAGATAGCAAACCCCTCTTTTTCATTGTCAATGGTTGAAGCATGACATCTACAGTCTGGAAGATATGCATTTAAATTCTCTCTTCACTCGGGTACCTGGGTTGCTCAGTGGGTTAAGTGTCTGATTCTTGATTTTGGCTCAGGTCATGATCTCACAGTTAGTGAGATGGAGCCCTACTTCGGGTTTTCTTGCTGATAGTGTGGAGACTGCTTGGGATTTTCTCTTACCCCCTCTCTGCCCCTCCCCAGCTCATGCCTTCTCTTTTTTCTCTCTCTCTTTGAAAATAAATAAATGAACTTAAAAAAAATCTCTTCACTTTTTCCTCATGCAAATTTGAAAAAAAAAATGAATACATTCTTTTTATCTACTTAGCTTCTTTATAAAAACTTCTTTATTGTTTCTTTTATACTTCTGGTATGTTTTTAAAGTTTATTTATGTATTTTGAGAGAGAGAGAGAGAACAAGTGGAGAAAGGGCAGAGAGAGCGGGAGAGAGAGAATCCCAAGAGGTTCCACATGTCAGTATAGAGCCTAACTCCAGGCTCAAAATCACAAACTGTGAGATCATGACCTTGGTCAAAATCAGGAGTTAGATCCTTAACAGACTGAGCCACCCTGGCACCCTAGCGTGTTTTTAATCTTTACAAACGCATTATTAGTGTTGCTATTATAGTTGTAGTTTTTTGTTATTTTTGGGAATCTGTACATAGAAAATGCACATAGATGATGTCTCACATTGCTATTTAGCTGAGTGCCTTGGTAACTACTTTTTGGTGCTAGAAAAGTGCATTTAGTACATAATCCCTACTTAATGTGTATTAACTTTTAGTTACTGAGTTGCCCCAGACATAGTACCTCCAACCATTCTTCACATACTTTGTGAGCCTGGAACAATGTGTCAGAGGTTTATCCAGACTTTCAGAAAGCTTACAGCCCATGATGGAACTGTGAACTAAATTCGCACTTATGCTGTGGCATTTACAGGGCTATGGTACATGGTTGTAAGTCCAATACAAATTTATCATAATAATACTAATATTTGTCTCTTCCTTTTTTCTGAGTCTACTGATAAATTGATTCATGGGGACTACAAGGGGTAACTGATACCTCTGCAAAGTCTATAATCAATTCTTTGTACCAGTATCAAGCTTTTCTTTTTAAGTTTATAAATAGAAAAAGAAATTAGTGTACACTTTTGTGAGTCTTGACAAATGCATAGTCATGTAACCATCACAATGAGATTATAGGGAAATTTCATCAACCCTCAAATTCCCCTGTGCCCCTTTGTGGTCTACCCCTCTCTCCTATCTTATGGCTCTGATGATAGGATCTTTTTTTTTTTTTTTGTATGCAGTTTGCCTTTTCCAGATCGTCTTGTAAGTGAAATCATATAGTAAGTAGCCTTTTAAAAAAGTTTTAATTTTACTTCCAGTTAGTTAACATACAGTGTAATATTTGAGGTGTACAATATAGTGACTCAACACTTCCATACAACACCTGTTGCTCATCACAAGTGCACTTCTTAATCCCCATCACCTATTTAACTCATCCCCCCACCTACCTACCTTTTGGTAACCATGAGTTTGTCTTTTATAGTTAAGAGTGTATTTCTTGGTTTACCTCTCTTTTTCCTGTCTATGCTTGTTTGTTTTACCTCTTTAATTCCACATATGAGTTGAAATCATATGGTGATTGTCTTTCTCTGACTAATTTATTTCTCTTAGCATAATAGTCCCTAGCTCCATCCACATCCTTGCAAGTGGCACAATTTCATTATTTTTTTATGGCTGAGTGATATTCCATATATATATACACCATGTCATTTTTCCCCCCAGATATATGGTTAGGGTTAAAGTTAGGATTAGAACCAAGGTGAGGATATGTGCCTGATATCCAGCAGTCAGCAGTTCAGAGGTTTCTCCAGACGGTTAAGTTAGGATTATGTTTAGTGTTGAGGATTAGAGGTTTCAGGGAGTTATGGTTTGGGTTATCATTAGGTTTAAAGTTAGGGGTAAGGTTAAGTTTAAGGTTAGGTTTAGGATTAAGGTATGTGCCTCATATCTTGCAACTCAGAGACTTCTGCAGAGAATAAAGCTCCAAACTTCTGCTGGTATTTATGGCTCTAAATACTCTTTTTGTTGCTGTTGTTTCTAAGTTTTTATTTAAATTCTAGTTAGTGAACATATAATATTAATTTCAAGTGTACAATATAGTGATTCAACATTTTGAGACAACACTTGTTCATCACAAGTGCACTCCTTAATCCTCATCACCTATTTGATCCATCCCCTCACCTCTCCCTTGGTAACCATCGGTTTATTCTCTATAGATAGGAGTCTGTTTCTTGGTTTGCCTCTCTCTTTTTTTCCTTTGCTCATTTGTTTTGTTCTTAAATTTTACATATGACTGTAATCATATAGTATTTGTCTTTCTCTAATTTATTTTGCTTAGCAAAATACTCTCTCACTCTATCCATGTTATTGCNTGCAACACTTCTTTATCCATTCATCAGTTGATGGACATTTGGGCTATTTCCATAATTTGGCTATCATAAATAATGCTACTGTAAACATTGAGGTGCATCTATCCCTTTGAAATAGTATTTTTGTATCTTTTGGGTAAATACCTAGTAGTATGATTGCTGGATCATAGGGTAGTTCTATTTTTAACTTCTTGAGGAAACTCCATACTCTTTTCTAGGGTGGCTGCACCAGTTTATATTCCCACCAACAGTGCAAGAGGGTTCCCCTTTCTCCACATCCTCACCAGCACCTAATATTTCTTGTGCTATTGATTTTAGTCATTCTGACAGGTGTAAGATGGTATCAAGTTGTAGTTTTGATTTGCATTTCCCTGTTGATGAGTGATGTTGAGCATCTTTTCATGTGTCTCTTAGCCATCTGTAGGCCTTCTTTGGAAAAATGTCTATTCATGTCTTCTGCCCATTTTGCAATTGGATCATTAGTATTTCTGGTGTTTAGTTGTAGAAATTATTTATATATTGTGGTTACTAACCCTTTACCCAATATGTCATTTGCAAATATCTTTCCCCATTCCATAGATTGCCCTTTAGTTTGTTGACTGTGTCCTTCACTGTGCACATTAAGTATTTGAGCATGGCTTCTTTCACCCAACATAATGCCTTTGAGGTTCCTTCCATAGTGAGTTGTTTTAATTATTATAAGTCAATCTACGGTACATTTTAATATCTAGTAAATAAGCATCCTCATTACTATTCAGATTGTCTTGAAACCAGTTCAGTTATTTATTAGTATGAACTAGAATGATTTTATCAAATGACATGAATACTTAGTAATTATAATTGCATTAATATTACACATTGATTTAGGGAGAAATATGATATTGACAATATTGGTCTTTTTAATCCTACACATGGTTTATTTCTGTACTTTTTCAGGCCTTCTTTTGTATCCCCCAGTGAAGTTTTATAACTTTCTTCATTCAATACTGAAACTATTAATGTTATAAATTATATATACACATTTTCTTCCTTACATATATAATATATATACATATATATTTACTTGAAATTAGCCACTGATATGAACACTATTTTTTAAATTTTTTTAAATTTCTTTTTTGAGAGAGAGAGTGTGTGAGCAGGGGAGGGACAGAAAGAGGGAGAGGCAGAATCCGAAGACAAGTTCCAGGCTCTGAGCTAGCTATAAGCACAGACCCTGATGCGGGGCTCGGACCCACAACCTTGAGATCATGACCTGAGCTGAAGTCTGATGCTCAACTGACTGAGCCACCCAGGCGCCCCATGAACACTTCAAATCATTGAAATTTTTAGTCGATTTTCTTGGACTTAGAATATAATGTTTCAACTATGATAATCTTATGTTTTCCTATTATTTTTCAATGTTATTTCATATTTTAGCTCATGACATTCTAAGACTTAGTACTTTTCTAAAATTTTTCCTGAATTCCAAAGAATACAATATATATGTCATAAATGTTCTAAATATGTCATCTCCAGTATAGAGAATTACTGATTTTAATATGTTTGTACAATCTGATGAAAATTTTATATTTTTATAAAATGACGTATATTTGGGATGATAGAAACTAACATTTGTGCTTCATCTATTTGACATGGAAAAATTTACTAATTTCAGGCTATTGTCAAATTTTCCAATGGGTAGAAGTAAATCTTTTTTAATTGATCTAAAGAAATTAATCTAAAGCTGGGTGTGTACAACTCTGAACAAAAACTGCAAGAAATTTACAAGAAGCTCGACTGCCACCTAGTGGCTGCAATCGCCTGTTTGTCTTCCTAGCTTTAACAAAAAACAAGAATTAGGAAGGAGGATTTAAAAAGAATGGTCTGGAGTCTTTCCAGTCCCCCAGTAGGCAGTCTATATGCAGCCTACACCTTTCAACGAGGCAGTCCAGTTGATTACCATTTCATCATTACACAAAATAGCCATTTTCACAGACAGATTTTAGTGTTACTTTAAGGGCTTATAGTCTGCTAGTACCCATCAGCTAAGTCCAGAACTCCAGAGGACATCACAACACATTAAGTCACCATGAAGAATTAAAATATTCTGAAAAAGGCAAGGCAAACTAGTACCAAAAGTTATCTATATGTAAAATCATTGTTCATGATTTTTAAATCTATTGCCTGCCATAGAATTTACAAAGCTAAGTCTTTAACTTCCCTAAAAGTATGGATGATCCTTCCAAATTGCAAGAGGAGCTAAAATATATATACTACTTGTCATCATTTTAGTTTGCAAGGCTAGAACTCTTTGCTCAGAATTGTTCTGCATATGATTTCATTTTGAGCATAATTGGTCAGATAGGTTGATGTGTCTAAAGGAAAGTAAGACTCATTTTAGGCTACTAAAGAGAGAGTGGCGTAAAGCAATTCTTCAGTCTGTATCTAAAAGACAGTATTTGAAAAACTAAGTAAATACTTAGGCAGTCTAGTGAAGTCTTTGAGTATCTCAGTCTTATGAGCTAGGTGCTGTTTTCTTTTGACTTTATGTATGAGAGGACTGAGTTAGAAGACTTTTATAACTTACCTAATTTTCCACAGCTAGAAGAAAAAAGGAGGATTCCAGCTCAGTCTGTTTTTAGAAGCCATGCACCTCTTTATAATTTTCTATGCTACCTCTACTAGTGTTAACCAAATTCTGGAAATATATTCATAAATTACCTCCTCCCCAAATTCAGAAATTGTTTAAAATATATTACAGGGCTGGGGACCTGACCCCATGGACAAATAGGCAAAGTTAATTTATTGTTCTTATATGCTCAAGTCAAAGAAAAGTGACATAAAAACTTTGAACGGTAAGATTTACTTTCAAATGGCAAGATTTCATTCTTTTTGTTGGCTGAGTAACTTTTCATTTCCATATATATATATACACCACATGTTCTTTGTCCATTCACCAGTTGATGGCCATTTGGGCTCTGTCCTTAGTTTGGCTATTATTGATAATGCTGCTATAAGCATTGAGGTGTATGTAGCCCTTCAAACTGTATTTTTGTATCCTGTGGGTAAATACCTGATACTGCAATTTCTGGATCATAGGGTAGTTTTATTTTTAGCTTTTTCGGGAAACTCCATACCATTTTTCATAATGGCTGCACCAGTTTGCATTTGTAGATGGAGCTAGAATGT
Organism: Crocuta crocuta; assembly: GCF_008692635.1. Lineage (NCBI taxonomy): Eukaryota > Metazoa > Chordata > Mammalia > Carnivora > Hyaenidae > Crocuta > Crocuta crocuta. Next base: position 558,778 of record NW_027532418.1, on the reverse strand, counting down.
ATTATGTTAAGTGAGAAAAGCCAGTCAGAGAAAGAGAGATACCTAATGATTTCACTCATAAGTGAAATTTAAGAAAGAAAACAGATGAACATATGGGAAGGGTGGGGGAAGAGATGAGAGAGAAATACATCATAAGAGATTCTTAATGATAGAGAACAAACTGAGGGTTGAAAGAGGGAGGTGGGTGGGGCATGGGCTAGACAGATGATGGGTATTAAGGAAGGCACTTGTGGTGATGAGCACTGGGTGTTGCATATAAGTGATAAATCACTAAATTCTACTCCTGAACCCAATATTGCACTGTAGGTTAATTAACTAAAATTAAGTGGAAAAAAAAAAAGAGATTCACTTGCTCACAGGAATTAGGTTTTGAAAATGACTACATACAATAAAGAGGATGAAATTTACAATAATGTTGATTGAAAAAAGGTAAACACAAACAGTGAATGATTTATATTTCTACCGATAGAAAGTCTAAATAGAGGTATTGTCGTTACAGAACTCAAACTTGTTCCTGTACCAAATGTGTAATAAGCCAAATTCAGAGACAGTCATTTTTAAACAAAGAAAGCTTTATTATGAGAAAGCAGCCCAAGAAAAAGGCAAGGGATCATTCCCAAAGCTGCCTTGCCTTGTTGAACCTAGGGATAGCTTATATACATGAGAGGAGGGTAATGAGTTTCTTGAAACCTTGTTGGGAGGAGGGTCCTTGAAACAAACTGGGGGTAAGCATTCTTCTAGACAGTGAGTAGCTATTTGGAACCTGATATGATCAGATACATCAAGACCAAGGTTACTATCCTGCCACGTTAGGTTTCTACAATCACTTGGTAAACAGGGAGTAGTGGTAAAAAAGAAAAAAAGGCAAAGCTAATGACTGATTATACATGAGGTTAAGAGGTTCATAAACCATGATTAAGTAGGGAACAAAACAGAACATGGAGCTAAGTTAATAATGCAAGTAATATAACTATAGTTCTGCTGAGGTCTTCAAAATAGGTCCAAGAACCAAGCACCCACCTCAACTCCCCACTCTTATTTTATAATTCTTCAGTCTTGGAGAAGAGAGACAATGACCGTTCAAGCTGCTTCCTGCTGCTGAGGGACAAAGAGCAATAGCCAAAGGAATGGGGGAACCTGCCCTCAGAGATGTTGTCCACTGTCTGGGCACAGAGCTTGGACCTCATTGTTCGTTGTGACAGTTTCTCTGGAGACTTTCCTAAGGTGGCAGCAGCTAGCAAAGTAGCATGCTGTCTTATTCCTCTCAGTTAGTTTGCTTCTCTGTTTTCTGGACTTGATCCCAGATATTAGAAACCTTAAAAGCAATTCCTACCAATGTCCAAATAGCCCTTTCTAAAGCTACCATTGTTTTTTGTAATTTCCTTTGAATATCTGGGGCCCTTTGGCTAATAAAAGTCATATTATAATATCACTTGTAAATTTTCAGGTGCTTCAGGATCAATGTCAGCACATTCACAGTTTGTTGATGGATTCATTCAAGAAAAAATGAAGAGTATTGCAGAGGCAGCTGATTAACTCATTGAACCTTATTTAAAATTGCCAGAGGCTGACTCCAGCAGGTCCAGGCGTCCCTAAAGGATGGACAGTGTCGGCGAGGGAGGGATGAGAGAGCCCCGAGAATCTTTCTGGTCACCAGGCAGGCATCTCTGCTCTGACTGAGGCTCAACCTTATTTTATAATTAAGTGTTTGGGGGACACAGAAGTAGCATTTGCCTTAGTGATTTCTGATGACAAATTTCTTTGATATGTAACAATTTCTCAGAACGTAGATTTGTAGAGACTCATGCATAACCTTTATCAATAGTGATTGAGCTAGGTGAGTTAGATGCTTATCCTATGGGGAAGGAAGGTTTCTTTAGCATACAAGACACTGTTTTTAGCATAAAAAGGGTGAAGTTAGTTCTTTGTGAGCAGGGGTCAATAGCTTGTTTGTTTAAGGGGAAGTATTAAGAAAAATAGGTCTTTCAGGAAACACAAATATTTGCTCCCATAATCACAAAAGAAGATGTTTCTACAATATGTTCCTTCACAGGGTGCAATCAGCATATTCAAGGCCAGAATAAGTCACTCCCAATACTTATCAACAAAGATGCCTTGGGGGTCGGTGCTCCAAGCAGAAACAATTGGGTGGGGGGTGAATATCAGTGGCCATCTGATCAGTAAGAGTCCATGAAACTCACCTTAACTTCATAGGAAGTTCTTTCTCAACCTATGAGTTCAGAAACAGCTCCCAACACAAAATGTTTTAAGAAGATTATTTATTTATTTTGAGATAGAGAGATGGAGGAGAGGGGCAGAGAGAGAGGTAGAGAGAGAGAATCCCAAGCAGGCTCTGTACTGTCAGTGCAGAGCCTGACATGGGGCTTGAACTCATGAATGGCGAGGTCATGACCTGAGCCAAAGTCAAAAGTCAGAAGGTCAACTGACTGAGCCCCCCAGGCACCCCTTACATAATTTTTTTAAGTTTATTTATTTATTTTCAGAGATAGAGAGAAAGAGCAAGTGCATGAGTAGGGGAGGGTTGAGAGAGAGAGAGACAGAGAGAGAGAATCACAAGCAGGTTCCTTGCTGTCAGCACAGACAGCCTGACATGAGGCTTGATCTCAGGAACCTTGAGATCATAACATGAGTCAAATCAAAGTTGGCTGTTCAACCGACTGAGGCACCCAGGCAGACTGGACCTTATTTAGATTCTTTTGTTGAGGTAGCCCTATTTTTTTAATCCTATCAGGATACATTCTAGGTAATTTTGAAGTATTGAGAGTACTCTTAAGTTTACATATTGATTGAGTTGCCCCATCTCTGGTGCCTCTAATGCCTCTGGTCTAGCAATATTATTTGAAACTAGTGGATGAAACTCATGGGCTTGTTTGAAGTCACAATATTAGCACTGTGAGAAGAAAACAAAAGCAAGTGATCCATCAACAAAAGCAATTAAATGTGGCTGTACAACTATTCCATCACGCAAAATGTGAGGGCCCCTTTGTAAAGGTCTTCTTAGGGAAGATTCCTAAAAAGAATCAAAAGCAAATGCGAGGAAATGCAATGGCTGATTGCACACACAAAAACTCACTCTTCAACAACAGAAGTTCTCCCAGAGCCCATGGAAGGTGTCTTTAATTCAACTGAAGCTTGGCCTTGAGAATTGGCGAGTGCAGGTCTGGGGAGCAGCCAGGGGAATTTCCTTGGATTCAATGGTGACCCAAGCAGCTGTAGGAAATTCCCATGAGGTCACCATTCTGGTCAGGGCTGGCCTGCCGGGGGCACAAGGCTCCTGGCTGGCTCACCAAATTTGTTAGGAAACTCAAACTTGTCCGTGCACCTGATGTATAGTGAGCCAAAGTCTGAGACATTGGTTTTGATCAAAGAGAACTTTATTATCAGAAGGGCAGCAAAAGGAGAAAGCAGGGGATCATTCCCAAACCTGCCCTGCCCTGTTGAGCATAGGGACAGTATATACACATGAGAAGAGAGTAATGTGTTTTTTAAAACTTGATGGGAGAGGGGCGCCTGCGTGGCTCAGTCAATAAGCATCAGACTTATGATCTTGCTGCTTGTGGGTTCGTAGGTTCAAGCTCCATATTGGGCTCTGTGCTGCAGCTCAGCCTGGAGCCTGCTTTGGATTCTGTGACTCTGGCTCTTTCTGCCCCTCCCCCACTTGCGCTCTGTCTCTCTCAAAAATAAATAAACATTTAAAAAAACCTTTTTTTTTTTAACCTGACAGGGGAAAAGAGTTTGAAACAATCTGGAGGTAAGCTGACCATCTTCTCAGCCAGTTTGTGCTCTCAACTCTGCCAGAAAGCCCCCTCAAGCAGTTATAGCACTAATCATGGTCTTGGTGGGGAACGTGCTTGTGTCCCCAGTGCCTAGACTGGTATCTGGCCCACTGAAGATGAGACACAGAAAGGTTAAGCAATTTCCAAAGATCACACAGAAAGTCAGGAGTAGAGCTGGTCTACAAATCTCATGTTTAATCACAAAACTGATTCAAAACCCTGTTCTTGGTGTCTTTAAGTCAAGGTGGATGGAAAGGCTGTGCTGTTGGTCAAAGGCAACATCTGGGGTGCGTTCCAGCTCTGAGGTACTAGAGATAGGAATTCTCCACTGAAATGAGATCTCAGCACCCACTAAGGCATCCCATTTCCCATTTCCCTTGTGCTTTGGGGTTCATTTTAATTTTTAAAAAGAATTTGTTTTACTCTCCTGAATATATGCCTTCAGAGAAAACTTGGCACAGATATACAATGTGGTAGAGCAAAAATATCTTATAGAAATATCCCAGACTAAAATCTTGAAAGTGTTTGAGATTACCCAAAAGTAAAACACCACTCAATCATAATGCCTAGAAAAATTTGTCAAACAGTAAGAATTAAATGTTTGTTGAAAAAAATGATTTAATAAATAAAATTTCTCATTATGCGACAAGTGAATACAGCTGTTACATTTGTTCTCAGAAAAACCTATAAAAATAAAACCTATAAAGGGATATGGGAACCATCTAACGTATGAATGAATTAATTTATTTATATATAGTATATGTCTTACAGGGAGCTACAGGATTGGGGCACCACCCACAATTGCTTTTCATCCCAGCTAGTCTGTACTTCATTCCACTTTAGTTACAGGAGTTGTTTGAACATTGTAGGCAGCAGCCACCTAAGTGCTTTCACACTGGCTGTTTTCTCTGTGTTTTGCTTTCCTCAGATGTACACGTGGATGATCCCATCACCTCATTTAAGTCTTTGAGCCAAAGTCACGTTTACAATGAAGCCTATTCTCAACATCCTATTTAAAATAAAAACTCTGGTATTTCTGTTATCTATTAACCTGCTTGATTTTTTTCCATAGATTTATTGTAAATTACAAGCTGTTTGTGTTTATGTCTGTGTTTTCTGTGAGAATGTAAGTACCCTAAGGGAAGCAATTTTAATCCGTTTCATTCACCAATGCATCCTGCAAATGAACACTACTTGAGTAGCATTGCGTCTTTTTTTTTTTTTTAAGAAAACACCATGATCCTTTCTGAACGTTTTGAAATATGTATTGAAAATATTATTTTTCTTAACGTTACCTTCTATCACACTGATCTACTTTAAAATTTTTTTAATGTTTTATTTATTTCTGAGAGAGAGAGAGAGAGAGACAGCATGAGCAGAGGAGGGTCAGAAAGAAAGGGAGACAGAGAATCTGAGACAGGCTCCAGGCTCTGAGCTGGCTGTCAGCACAGAGCCCAATGCGGGGCTCGAACCCACAAACCATGACCTGAGCTGAAGTTGTTTGCTTAATTGACTGAGCCACCCAGGCGCCCCAAACACTGATCTACTTTAATTGACATTAAGTATTGTGGCAAAATTAAATTGTTATAATTTTTGACATATTAATCCACAACTCTTTTTTTTTTTTTAATTTTTATTTATTTCTAGGAGAGAGAGAGATAGACAGCTTGAACAGGGGTGGGTCAGAGAGAGAGGGAGACACAGACTCTGAAACAGGCTCCAGGCTCTGAGCTGGCAGTCAGCACAGAGCCCGACGCGGGGCTCGAACCCACGAACCGCGAGATCATGACCTAAGTGAAAGTCGGACGCTTAACCGACTAAGCCACCCAGGCGCCCCTTCACAACTCTTTAATAGACATCTATTTTTTTTAACTTTTTAAAAAATGTTTTATAAGAGAGAGAGAGTGCGTGTGTGCAGGGGATGGGCAGAGCGAGAGAGGGATACAGAATCTTAAGGAGGCTCCAGGTTCTGAGCTGTCAGCACAGAGCCTGACTCGGGGCTCAAACTCACAAGCCGTGAGATCATAACCTGAGCCAAGGTCAGACACCCAACCAACTGAGCCACCCAGGCACCCCATAATAGACATCTTTTAGTATAGAAATGCCTAGGTCTGGGTCTGTTGGCATTTGCCAAGGAGCGTGATTTATATTTCCAAAGTGGCTACCTGAAGGTTGTACTGACAATTTTTGTTTATTTGAAGTTTTTCTTTAAATTCTAGTTAGCTAACATATAAGGTAATATTCATCACTGACATAAAATCTTATTAACAGTTTAAGAATATGGATTCTGGGGGCACCTGGGTGGCGCAGTTGGTTAAGCGTCCAACTTTGGCCCAGTTCTCGCAGTTCATGATCTCGCAGTTCGTGGGTTCTAGCCCCAAGTAGGGCTCTGTGCTGCCTGCCAGCTCAGAGCCAGGAGCCTGCTTCAGATTCTGTGTCTCCCTCTCTCTCTGACCCTCCCCTGCTCACGCTCTCTCTCTCTCTCTCTCTCTCTCAGAAAAGAAAAAAAAAAAAAGAATATGGATTCTGTAGGAGGAGGAGGAAAGATGGTGGAGAAGTAGGGAGCTCCGTACATTTCACTCGCCTGCATCTCTCAAACAAAGAAGGCCTGAAGCCATAGGACACTGAACCGCAGGAGTCTGGGAGGAAAAGAAACAGAGTCCACCAAGAAGACAGCCTCATATGTGCATGGTTTTGAACTGGGGAAGATAAAAACTGGCTGGGACCTGGAGACACAGAGGGGAGGGAGCCCTCTTCGTGGAGAGCTGCAGAGAGAGAGGGGAAGAGAAAGAGTAGCTGAAATTGCTCATAGAACTGTCTCTGGAGAAGAGAAAAACCTCAGCCCCAGGACGGAGAAGGATCCAAACATCCTATCCCTAACCGCAGGGCATTCAGAGAGTGATCCTATTTCTAGCTGTGGTGCTGTCATTGGGCTGGGTGCCCCATCCCAGTTGGCACCAGGAGAAAATGCTCCACTGCTCTCCTGGCTCCATCCCCTGCTGGGAAGCTGCCCGCCTGTGGGATTACATTTCAGGTGGTATCAATAAAGCGTGTGGACTAAGATCTGGAAACAAGGTGAGGCTTGGGACGTAGAACACAGCCCACCTTGGCTACGCCTGAGGCATAGGGAGATAGGACCCAAAAGAGTATTTTATCGTTTTAGATCGTCCTTTGTCCTGTTTTTTTTTCTTTTTCTTTTTCCCTTTAGGTTTGCTTGTTTGTTGGATATGTCTATGCATTTGGGTGCCTTTGTTCCCTGTGTGTTTGTCTGTCTGTTTTCATTTTCAGGGCTACCTCAAGAAACAAGCCAAAGGACACATGATGGAGAGTCCCAAATACCACAACGAAGAGGGAAATAAAATAACCAAAGTCTCAACAAGAGAGACCAAGAGACACCATTAAAAGAACACTTCCTGAATGGACAGGCTCTGGACAGTCAAGGAACCTTCTTTAATATAGCAGTTCATTTTAGCAAATCTGACTATTGTGAGGAGGTATCTCAGTGTGGTTTTGATTTGTATTTCTCTGATGATGAGTGACGCTGAGCATCATTTCATGTGTCTGTTGGTCATCTGGATGTCCTCTTTGGGGAAGTGTCTGTTCATGTCTTCTGCCCATTTCTTCATTGGACTATTTGTTTTTTGGGTGTGGACTTTGGCAAGTTTCTAATAGATTTTGGATACTAGCCCTTTATCCGATATGTCATTTGCAACTATCTTTTCCCATTCCGTCAGTTGTCTATTAGTTTTATGGATTGTTTCCTTCGCCGTGCAGAAGCTTTTTATCTTGATGAGGTCCCAATAGTTCATGTTTTCTCTTGATTCCCTTGCCTTTGGGGATGTGTCAAGCATGAAATTGCTGCAGTGGAGGTCAAAGAGATTTTTTCCTGCTTTCTCCTCTAAGGTTTTGATGGTTTCCTGTCTCACATTTCAGGTCCTTCATTTTGAGTTTATTTTTGAGTATGGTGAAAGAAAGTAATCTAGTTTCAATCTTCTGCAAGTTGCTGTCCAGTTCTCCTAGCACCATCTGTTGAAGAGGCTGTCTTTTTTCCGTTGGATACTCTTTCCTGCTTTGTCAAAGATTAGTTGGCCGTATATTTGTGGGTCCAATTGTGAGTTTTCTATCTATTCCATTTGTCTATGTGTCTGTTTTTGTGCCAATACCATAGTGTCTTAATGATGACAGCTTTGTAGTAGAGGCTAAAGCCTAGGATTATGATGCCTCCCATTTGGTTTTCTTCTTCAATATTACTTTGGCTCTTCGGGGTCTTTTGTGGTTCCATACAAATAATAGGATTGTTTTTTCTAGATATGAGAAGAATGATGGGGCAATTTTGATTGGGATTGCATTGAATGTGTGGATTGCTTTGGGCAGTATTGACATTTTAACAATATTTATTCTTCCGATCCATGAGCATGGAATATTTTTCCATTTCTTTGGGTCTTCTTCAATATCCTTCATAAGTTTTCTATAGTTTTCATCACACAGATCTCTTGTATCCTTGGTTAGGTTTATTCCTAGGTATTTTATGGATTTTTGTGTAATTGTGAATGGGATCAGTTTCTCGATTTCTCTTTCTGTTGCTTCATTGTTGGTGAATAAAAATGCAACCGACTTCTGGATGTTGATTTTATACCCTGCCACTTTGCTGAATGCATGGATCAGTTCTACTAGGCTTCTGGTAGAGTCTGTCAGGTTTTCCATTTAGAGTATCATGTCATCAGTGAAAAGTGAAAGTTTGACTTCTTAGCCAATTCTGATGCCTTTGATTTCCTTTTGTTGTCTGATGGCTAATGCTAGGACTNCCAGGCTCTGAGCTGGCAGTCAGCACAGAGCCTGACGCGGGGCTCAAACCCACGAACCGCGGGATCATGGCCTAAGCGAAAGTCGGACGCTTAACCGACTAAGCCACCCAGGCGCCCCGAGACGGCTTTTATGATGTTTAAGTAAGTTCCTTCTATCCTGAGTTTCTCAAGGGTCTTTATTAAGAAGGGATGCTATATCCTGTCAAATGCTTTTTCTGCATTTATTGACAGGATCATATGGTTTTTATCTTTTCTTTTGTTGATGTGACGTATCACATTGATTGTTTTGTGAATATTGAACCAGCCCTGCAACGCAGAAATGACTCCCACTTGATCATGGTGGATAATTCTTTTTATATGCTGTTGAATTCGATTTGCTAGTATCTTGTTGAGGATTTTTGCATCCGTATTCATCAAGGATTTTGGCTTGTAGTTCTCTCTCTTTGTTGGGTCTCTTTCTGGCTTGGCAATCAAAGTGATGCTGGCTTTGTAGAATGAGTCTGAAGTTTTCCTTCCATTTCTATTTTTTGGAATAGCTTGAGAAGAATAGGTATTAATTCTGTTTTAAATGTCTGGTAGAATTCCCCAGGGAAGCCATCGGGCCCAGGGTTCTTATTTGTTGGGAGATTTTTGATAACTGATTCAATGTCTTCACTAGTTATGGGTCTGTTCAGATTTTCTATATCCTCCTGTTTGAGTTATGGTAGTATGTGTGTGTTTAGGAATTTGTCCGTTTCTTCCAGTTGTCCGGTTTGTTGGCATATAATTTTTCATAGTATTCCCTGATATTGCTCATATTTCTGAGAGATTGGTGGTAATAAATCCATTTTCATTCATGATTTTGTCTATTTGGGTACTCTCTCTTTCCTTTTGAGAAGCCTGGCTAGAGGTTTATCAATTTTGTTTATTTTATCAAAAACCAACTCTTGGTGTTTCATTGATCTGTTAAAGTGTTTTTTTTTTTTTTAATTCTATATTGTTTATTTCTGCCCTGAGTTTTATTATTTCTATTCTTATCCTGGGTTTGGGGTGCTCTTTTTGCTCTCCCTCTAGTTGCTTTAGGTGTGCTGTTAGATTTTATGTCTGCACTTTTTCTAGTTTCTTGAAATAGGCCTGGAGTGCACCGTACTTTCCNAACCACATCTTCTTGATCCATTCAACCGTGGATGGACACTTAGGCTCTTTCCATGTTTTAGCTATTGTGTTTCCACATATTTTTAAGTATCTTCTCTAATTGCCTAATTGAGCCATTTGTTCTTTAGTAGGGTGTTATTTAACCTCCATGATTTTGGAGGTTTTTCAGATTTTTCCTGTAATTGATTTCAAGTTTCATAGCATTGTGATCTGAAAGTGTGCATGGTATGATCTCAATTTTTTTATATTTATTGAGGGCTGCTTTATGACCCAGTATGTGACCTATCTTGGATAATGTGCCATGTGCACTTGAGAAGAAAGTGAATTCCATAGCCTTAGGATGTAGAGTTCTAAATATACCTGTCAAATCCATCTGGTCCAATGTGTCGTTCAGGTCCGTTGTGTCTTTAGTGATTTTCTGTCTAGTTGATCTGCCCATTGCTGTAAGTGGAGTATTAAAGTCCCCTGCTATTAGCACATTCTTATCAATAAGATTGTTTCCGTATGTGATTAATTGCTTTATTAAATTGGGTGCTCCAGAATTCAGTGTGTAGACATTTATAATGGTTAGCTCTTCCTGATGGATAGACCCTGTAATTATTATATAATGCCCTCATCCCTTGTAGTAACCTTTAATTTAAAGTCCAGTTTGTCCAATATAAGTATGGCTATTCTAGCATTCTTTTGACTTCTAGTCACATGATAGATATTTCTCCACCCCTTTACTTTCAATCTGAAGGTGTCCTCAGGTCTAAAATGAGTCTCTTGTAGACAGCAAATATATGGATTTTGGTTTTTTATCCATTCTGTTACGCTATGTGTTTTGAATGGAGCATTTAGTCAATTTACATTCAGTATGTTATTGAAAAATATGGATTTAGAGTCATTGTATTCTCTGTAGGATTCATGCTTGTGGTGGTGTCTCTGGTTCCTTGCAACATTTCCCTCATAGAGTCTCCCTCAAGATTTCTCATAGGGCTGGTTTAATGGTGATGAATTCTTTCCATTTTTGTTTATTTGGGAAGACCTTTATCTCTCCTTCTATTCTGAATGACAGGCTTGCTGGATAGAGGATTCTTCACTGCATGTTTTTTTCTGTTCATCTCATTGAAGATTTCCTGCCATTCATTTCTGGCCTGCCAAGTTTCAGTAGATAGGTCTGCAACTACTCTGATATGTCTCCCTTTGTATGTTAGGGCCCTTTTATCCCTAATTGCTTTCAGAATTCTCTCTTTGTCCTTATATTTGCCTGTTTCACTGTGATATGTCATGCAGAAGATCTATTCAAGTTACGTCTGAGGGGAATTCTCTGTGCCTCTTGAATTTCAATGTCCCCTGATTGGGGAAGNTCCCTCATAGAGTCTCCCTCAAGATTTCTCATAGGGCTGGTTTAATGGTGATGAATTCTTTCCATTTTTGTTTATTTGGGAAGACCTTTATCTCTCCTTCTATTCTGAATGACAGGCTTGCTGGATAGAGGATTCTTCACTGCATGTTTTTTTCTGTTCATCTCATTGAAGATTTCCTGCCATTCATTTCTGGCCTGCCAAGTTTCAGTAGATAGGTCTGCAACTACTCTGATATGTCTCCCTTTGTATGTTAGGGCCCTTTTATCCCTAATTGCTTTCAGAATTCTCTCTTTGTCCTTATATTTGCCTGTTTCACTGTGATATGTCATGCAGAAGATCTATTCAAGTTACGTCTGAGGGGAATTCTCTGTGCCTCTTGAATTTCAATGTCCCCTGATTGGGGAAGTTCTCTGCTATAATTTGTTCAAGTACCCCTTCAGCACCTTTCTCTCTATATTCCTCTTCTGGAATTCCTATGATATGGATATTGTTCCATTTGATTGTATCACTCATTTCTGGAATTCCCCTTTCGTTTATCTCTCTTTTTCTTGGCTTCCTCTTTTTCTATAATTTTGTCTTGTAATTCACCCACTGTCTCTGCCTCTTCGATCCGTGCATTGGCCACCTCCATTTTATTATGCACCTCATTTATAGCATTTTTAAATTCATCACAACTATTTTTAAGGTCCATAGTCTTTGTAGCAATAGTTTCTCTGATGTCTTCATTGCCTTTTTTAAGCCCAGCGATTAATTTTATGACTATTGTTCTAAATTCTTGTTCAGTTATATTGCTTTATGTTCAGTTCTTTAGCTGTCACTTCTTCCTGGAATTTCTTTAGAGGAGAGCTCATCTGTTTTGTAATTTTGGCCAGCTTTCTGTCTCTTGTCAGTTTTAAAAGCTTGTTATGCACTCGACACCTACGGGTACTGCTATGTTAAAGAAGGCTCATTAACTGTCCAGGGCCTGTCCATTCAGGAAGTGTTCTTTTCATGGTGTCGCTTGGTCTCTCTTGTTTAGACTTTGGTTATTTTATTTCCCTACTCGTAGTGGTATCTGGGACTCTCCACCATATGTACTTTGGCTTGTTCCTTGAGGTAGCCCTGAAAATGAAAACAGACAGACAAACACACAGAGAACAAAAGCATGCAAATGCACAGACAAATCCAACAAACAAGCAAACCTAAAGGGAAAAAGAAAAACAAAAACAAAAAAAAACAAAGGATAGTCTAAAAGCATAAAACCAGAATTCCCAGCTACACATAACGAGCAGGGTGTATGCAGTGCCTGATGGAAGAGTGTATACAAAGAGAGAAATGACAGGCATGGGGAGATAGCAAAATTGGACATTGACCAGGCAGAGACACTTAGAGGCTTAATTCAGAGAGAGAAAGAGGAAAATAGGTTAGGAGGTGAGGAGAAAGAAATGAAGATAATGTTACCCAAAGAAACGATGTAGTTTGATTATTCCAGTGAGAGGAAGGTAATGACAGAGGCATAAAATATGCATCCAGAGAATGGATTAAAAGTGACTGTTTAAGCAAACCAATGACCAGAGTGTCCATTCCAGCAGAGGGGAGGGATAAGAATGAGATAAGGAAAAATATATCTGAATAGTAAGAATTGATCTAGAGTTAATCACGGCAATGCATCTATGTTGGTCTTGCCCTAGGCTCTGGTTAAAAAAAAAAAAAAAAAAAAGCTCTTCAGCGCGGATCTGCATGGTTTGGTGTAGGCAGGTCTCGCCTCCACTGCAGGTCCCATAGGCCACTCTCTGAGGCCCTGTCGTGGTGGTTGTGGGGGGGAAAATGGCAGCACCCCCATCCCTTCTTGAACCAAGTATTGCAAATCACTCTTTTGGGTCATATCTCTCTGTGCTGTGGGTATCGCCAAGGTGGGCTGTCTTCTATGTCCCATGCCCTGTCTCGTTTCCAGATCTTAGTCTGAGTGCTTTAATGAGAACTCTGATTGTAATCCTGCAGGCTGGGTCACTTCCCAGCCACGGATGTAGCTGGGAGAGCAGTGGATCAGTTTCTCCTGGCGCCACTTGGCCCAAAGACAGTGTCACAGCTCGGGATAGGATCTCTCTGAGCATCCTGTGGTTAGAGGTGGGATGATAGGATCCCTCTCCATCCCGGGCTGAGATTTTTCTCTTCTTCAGGGATAGTTCTATGAGCAGTTTCAACCTTTCTTTCTCTTTCCCTCCTCTCTCCACAGAGGGGGCTTCCTCCCCTGTGTGCCTCCCAGACCTGGACTGTTTTTTCCCCAGTTTGCCATCAGGCACCTAGCTGGCGATCAAGTAGGAGGGAGCAGGGGAGCAGTTTCTCCTGCCACCGCCTGAAGAAAGCGCCGCAGCAAGAGATAGGATCTCTCTTTGGACGCCCTGCGGTTAGAGACAGGATGATAGGATCCCTCTGTCCTGGGCCAAGGTTTTTCTCTTCTCCAGGGACTGTCCTATGGGCAGTCTCAGCTGCCTTTCTCTTCTCCTTGCCTCTCCACAGCTCTCTGTGCAGGGGGCTCCCTCTGCTCCGTGCCTCTGGGTCCTGGCACATTGTTATCTTCCCCAGTTCATAATCATGCACCTATGAGGCTGTCTTCTTAGTGGACTCTGTCTCTTTTCCTCCAAGACTCTTGTGGTTCAGTGTCCTATGACTTAAGGCCTTCTTTGTTTGAGAGATGAGGGCGAGCAAAGTGTACGGAGCTCCCTACTTCTCTGCCATCTTGCCTCCAATCCATTCATTCTTTAGGAGGGTGTTCTTTAACCTCCATGCTTTTGGAGGTTTTCCAAACTTTTTCCTGTGGTTGATTTCAAGTTTCATAGCATTGTGATCTGAAAGTGTGCATGGTATGATCTCAATTCTTTTATATTTATTGAGGCCTGCCTTATGTTCCAGTATGTGATCTATCTTAGAGATTGTACCATATGCACTTGAGAAGAAAATGAATTCCATAGCTTCCGGATGTAGGGTTCTAAATATATCTGTCAAGTCCATCAGGTCCAATGTGTCATTCAGGTCCACTGTTTCTTTAGTCAGTTTATGTCTAGTTGATCTATGTATTGCTGTAAGTAGAGTATTAAAGTCCGTGCAATTAGCACATTCTTATCAATAAGTTTGCTTATGTTTGTGATTGTTTTATGTATTTTATGTTTGTAATTGTTTTATGTAATTGGTGCTTCTGAATACAGTGCATAGACATTTATAATTGTTAGCTCTTCCTGATGGATAGAACCTGTAATTATTATATAATGCCATTCTTCATCTCTTGTTACTGTCTTTAAAGTCCTGTTTGTCTGATATAAGAATGGCTACTTGATAGAAGCCACACTGACCTCGCTGGATGACAGTCACAGTGAGGAAATGGCAGCGTTTGCACAGCTCCTGCCAGAGAAATGAAAACTGGTATCTCCTTCTGCTACTACTGGCTCACGTTGGAAATGAGCCTGCTGGTATTGACCAGGCCTCACAATATTCCAAATCAGACCGATATTCCCCACACAGATTTCTCATATGGAAAAGCATATTCCTGCCTTTTCAAAAGAGATTTTAGGTGAAAGCACTGTGGATGATTGTCAAAAGGCTCTAGGCTCTTCCTATGGGCCTTGAAGATCCAAGACTTAGATAATAAAGGGGGTTAAGAACACAAGAGTTACAACTGAGCCTGGCCCTGAGACAAAGAGCCTAACTTAGAGTCAAGGAGCAGATAAGGGCAGAACTTAAGTTAATACTTATACCTTTTCTAACTGGTGATGTATGGCAGTCCCTTCTCTAAGGCCTACTTTCTGCAAACACCCTCCCTTACACTGGCTAAAACATAACCCAAAAAGAAAGGCCAACACATTTAGGGCCTCCATGGTGTTTACGCGTTCAGCAACAAGTCAAAAAAGTTTCCACAAACAACTTGTTTCTGCTTGGAGCACCAACCCTCAAGGCATTTTGTGATCAGTGTTCGGAAGTGACTTATTCTGGCCTTGAATATGCTGATTGCACCCTGTGAAGGAACATATTGTAGGAACTTCTTTTTTTATTATGGGAGCAAATATTTGTGTTTCCTGAAAGACCTGTTTTTCTTAATACTTCCCCTTAAACAAACAAGCTATTGACTCCTGCTCACAATGAAGTAACTTCACCCTTTTTATGCTAAAACATTATCTTGTATGCTAAAGAAAACTTCCTTCCCCATAGGATAAGCATCTAACTCACCTACCTCAATCACTATTGATAAAGGTTATGCATGAGTCTTCTACAAATCTATGTTCTGGGAAATTGTTACATATCAAAGAAATTTGTCATCAAAAATCATTGTCTAAGGCAAATGCCACTTCTGTGTCCCCCAAACACTTAATTATAAAATAAGGTTGAGCCTCAGTCAGAGCAGAGATGCCTGCCTGGTGACCAGAAAGATTCTCGGGCTCTCTCATCCCTCCCTCGCTGACACCATCCATCCTTCAGGGACCCTGGACCTGCTGGAGCCGGCCTCCAGCAGTTACTCCACCTTTCTTCTGACTTTTAGTAGCATGATATTTCTCCATCCCCTCACTTTCAATCTGAAGGTGTCCTCAGGTCTAAAATGAGTCTCTTTTAGACAACAAATAGATGGATCTTGTTGTTGTTTTTTTTAAATCCATTCTGATACCCTATGTCTTTGATTGGAGCATTTAGTCCATTTATATTCAGTGTTATTATTGAAAAATATGGGTTTAGAGTCATTGTGTTCTATGTAGGATTCATGCTTATAGTGCTGTCTCTGGTACTTTCTTTTCCTTGCAACAATTCCCTCATAGAACCCCCTTAGGATTTCTTGTAGGGCTGGTTTAGTGGTGATGAATTCCTTCAATTTTTGTTTGTTTGGGAAAACCTTTATTTCTCCTATTCTGAATGATAGGCTTGCTGGATAAAGGATTCTTGGCTGCATACTTTCCCTGTTCACCTCATTGAAGATTTCCTGCCATTCCTTTCTGGCCTGCCATGTTTCAGTAGACAGGTCTGCTACTACCCTTTGTGTCTGCCTTTGTATGTTAAGGCCTATTTATCCCTAGCTACTTTCAGAATTCTCTCTTTATCCTTATATTTTGCCAGTTTCACTATGATATGTTGTGCAGAAGATCAATTCAAGTTACATGTGAGGGGAGTCTGTGTGCCTCTTAGATTTCAATGTCTGTTTCCTTCCCAAGACTGAGGAGTCTTGGCTACAATCTGTTCAGGTACCCCTTAAGTGCCTTTCTCTCTCTTCTTCTTCTTCTAGAATTCCTATGATACAGATATTCTGTTTGCATCACTCAGTTCTTGATTTCTCCTTTCCTGCTCCTTGATCAATTTGTATTTCTTTTTCTTGGCTTCCTCTTTTTCTATAATTGTATCTTTTTTTTTTTAATGTTTTATTTATTTCTAGGAGAGAGAGAGACAGCGTGAGCAGGGGAGGGTCAGAGAGAGGGAGATACAGACTCTGAAATAGGCTCCAGGCTCTGAGCTGGCAGTCAGCACAGAGCCCGACGCGGGGCTCAAACACACTAACCGCGAGATTATGACCTAAGCGAAAGTCGGATGCTTAACCGACTAAGCCACCCAGGCGCCCCTATAATTGTATCTTCTAATTCACCTCTTCTCCTCTCTTCCTCTTCAATTCATGCAATGGCCGCCTCCATTTTATTATACACCTCATTTATAGCATTTTTTACTTTATCATAACTAGTTTTAAGATCCATGATCTTTGTAGCAATAGTGTCTCTGCTGCCTTCTATGCTTTTTTCAAGGCCAGCAATTAATTTATTACTATTTTTCTAAATTCTTGTTCAGTTATGTTGTTTGTGTCTGTTTTGAGCAATTCTTTAGCTGTCATTTCTTCCTGGATTTTCTTTTGAGGAGAGTTCTTCTGTTTTGTAATTTTGGCTGGCTTTCTGTCTCTTGTAAGCTTGTTATGTGCTCTGCACTTGATAGTACTGCTATATTAAAGGAGGCTCATACACTGTCCAGGGCCTGGCCAACCAGGATTGTTCTTTTAAGGATGTCCCTTAGTCTCTCTTGTGACTTTGGTTATTTTATTTCTCTACTCGTAATGATGTTTTGGACTCTCCACCATGTGTGCTTTGGTTTGGTCCTTGAAATAGCCCCGGAAAGGAAAACAGACAAGTAGGGAACAAAAACACTAAAATGACAAGCAAATCAAACAAGCAAAATGACAAAAATAAAAAAAAATACAAAAAACAAAGGACAATCTAAAAGCATAAAGCCAGAAATNTTATATTCAGTGTTATTATTGAAAAATATGGGTTTAGAGTCATTGTGTTCTATGTAGGATTCATGCTTATAGTGCTGTCTCTGGTACTTTCTTTTCCTTGCAGCAATTCCCTCATAGANGTGGAGGCAGTGCTGATGGAAGAGCATATAGAAAGAGAGAAATGACAGGGGTGGGGAGAAAGATAAAATGAACATTGACCAGGCAGAGAGACTAAAAGCCTTAATCCAGAGAGAGAAAAAGGAGAATAAGGCACGAGGTGAGGAGAAAGAAACAAAGATAATGTTACCCAGGTACTATATAGTCTGATTATTCCAGAGAGAGAGAAAGGAAGGTAAAGAAGGAGGTGTAGAAAATGCATCAAGAGGATGAATTAAATATGTCTGTTTAAGCAAACCTATAACCAGAATAACCAGCCCAAAGGAGGTGAGAGATAAGAATGAGAAAAGGGAGAATATATCTGAATAGCAAGAATCGATCTAGCATTAATCACAGAAATGCAGCAGCGCTGTTCTTGGGAGAGATACCATCTGTTTCTGCCACCTCCACTCTGGGTCCCACCGGCAGATCCTTGAGGCCCACCTTGGTGGTTGTGGGGAGAAAAATGGCGACCCCTCTCCCCATTCCCTTCTCCTTGAATCAGGTGTCCCAAATTACTCCTTTGGGTCCATTCTCTACTGCAGATGCAGCCAAGGTGGGCCGTCCTCTATGCCACACGCCCAACCTCATTCCAAGCTCTCACTCCCTATGCATTAATGATGCCTCCCAAAATGTAATCCCACAAGCCACACACTTCAGAGCAAGGGATCGGTTCCTCCTGATACCGATTGTGCTCCTGGGGTACGCCTGCATGGTCCCCCAGCACAGGGGATAGGATAGGATCTCTCTCCGTCCCGGGCTGAGGTTTTTCTCTTGTCCAGATACAGTCCTATGTTTCCCCAGTTACTCTTTCTCTTCATTTTGTCTGTCCACAGAAGGAGATCCCTCCCCTCCATGCCTCCATGTCCCAGCCTGTTTTTATCGCCCCCAGTTCATAATCATACACCTAAGAGGCTGTCTTCCTAGTAGACTCCATCTCTTTTCCTCCCAGCCTATTGAGGTTTAGAGTTCTTTGACTTCAGCCCTTCTTTGTTTGAGACATGCTGGTGGGAACTACGGATCCCCCTATTTCTCTGCCATCTTCTGTAATTCCTGAGGTCAACTTTTTAATGTTTATTGGCCTATTAGTTCTCTTCCTTTTAATGTGTTTCTGTTTTTGTTTTTGAGAAGGAGGGAGACAGAGCATGAGTGGGAAGGGTCAGAGACAGAGGAAGACACAGATTCCAAAGCAGGCTCCAGGCTCTGAGCTGTCAGAACAGAGCCTGATGTGGTGCTCAAACCCACAAACCGCGAGATCACGAGCTGATCGGAACTTGGACGCCCAACCGACAGAGCCACGGAGAAGCCCCGGTTCTCTTCCTTTTAAAAATATTTTTTTTTAAATTCTTTCCTCATTTTTATTTTCAGGTTTCCCTCACTTATTGATTCATAAATGCTTTTTCTATGTTAAGGGTGTTAGGGCTTTGTTATCAGGGCTAATGTAGCCACACTGGAACTTTGTGTGGGTTTGGAAAAAAAGGCTTCCAAAGGGCAAACGCAGGCCTGGTCAGGATATGTTGTTTGTTGGATGGGTGGGGCACAGGCTGGATATTACTCCCCATAGACCTTTGGCCGGTACATCTTGAGCAGTTAAAAGTCTGCAAAATGCTGTGTCATGACTTTGGAGGTCACAGAGTGGAAATAGAGTTAACCAGTTAACCAGTTTGTAGTTAGATATAAATTTTATTGTGACACTTCCTCAAATACAAAGTTTTTTTTAAAATTTTACATATTTTGGGGGTGCCTGGGTGGCTTAGTCAGTTAAGCGTCCGACTTTCGCTCAGGTCATGATCTCGTGGTTGGTGGGTTCGAGCCCCGCGTCGGGCTCTGTGCTGACTGCCAGCTCAGAGCCTGGAGCCTATTTCAGAGTCTGTATCTTCCTCTCTCTCTGACCCTCCCCTGCTCACGCTGTCTCTCTCTGTCTCTCTCTCCTAGAAATAAATAAAAATTTAAAAAAAATTACATATTTTTGTATATTATTGTTTTGCTTTCTGAATTCTTCTATTACTGAATTTATAGTTAGCATATCAGTCAGGGTTTTCAGAAAAGATATATATAGAGAGACAGAGACAGAGAGACAGACAGAGAGACAGACAGACAGAGGGGAAGTTTTTATTACAAGGAATGGTTCATGTCTTTTTCAGAGTCTGAAAAGTCCAGAATCTATACTGTAGAATAGAAGGCTGGAGTCTTAGGAGAACTGGTGATGCAGATGAAATCCAAAGACAGTCTACTGGAGAATTCTTTCTTGCTTGGAGAAGGCCAGCCTTTTGGCTCTATTCAGGTCTCTAACTGATTGTATAAGGCCCACCTACCTTGTGGAGGGGAATCTGTTTTACTCAGAGTTCACCAATTTCAATGTTGTTTCCATCCAAAAACACTCCCCCAAGCTAATATAAAATTAATCATCATACTAGAAAATGTTTTCTCTGCTGTCAAATCAAACATTCACTTGTTATTTGTTATAAGCTTCTCCATTATTCGTGACTTTACATAGCATATTTCTACCTGCATAATGATTGCATATCAAAAACAAATGACATGAGGGATGCCTGGGTGGCTCAGTCAGTTAAGCATCTGAGTTTGGCTCAGGTCATGATCTCGCGGTTTGTGGGTTTGAGCCCCTCATCGGGTTCTGTGCTGATAGCTCGGAGCCTGGAACTTGTTTCGGATTCTGTGTCTCCCTCTCTCTCTGCTCCTCTCCCGCTCATGCTCTGTCTCAAAAATAAACATTAAAAAGCAACAACAAATGACATTGATGCATATAAGTTACTTCTACAATTTTTCTTCAGCAATTATTTGTGTGTTTAAAATAGAGAAAGAGAAACTTAGAAAGGTTTTGTGATTCCTTTGAAGTGAAACACAATTATCTAAAGCCAGTTTAGAACATGAGACTTCTTATTATACCCAGATACTGATTTGGCACTAACATCCCTTCTAAATTGGATTGTGCTCAAACACCTAATATGGAATTGAAGGTAATGTGAATAGTTGGAAATGTGATGATCATTCATCAGAACATCCGTCAGGATATTTGCAATTGGCATGCAACCATGAGCAAAAGAATCCTGAATTAACTTCAAAATGATTTGGGGAGGTAAATGGGATAACAATCATAAATAATGTTCAAAGTAATCCAGACACCAGGAGATTTCATTATACATGACCATATGAATCTGGAGAAAGGAAATATTTTGGCACCTACAAATCTGATGCTCCAAAGTATTATGCATGATCAAAGTTACATTATGAAAAGTACAAGGTTGGCAGATTTTCAATATATTTTTTTTAAATGTATGCTGTTGGGATGCCTGGGTGGGTCAGTTGGTTAAGCAGCCGACATCAGCTCAGGTCATGATCTCACAGTTTGTTAGTTCAAGCCCCATGTTGGGCTCTGTGCTGACAGTTAGGTGTCTGGAGCCTGCTTCAGATTCTGTCTCTCCCTTTCTCTCTATCCCTACCCCACCTGCTCTCTGTCTCTCTCTGTCTCTCAAAAAATGAATAAATGTTTAAAAAAAGTTTCTTAAAGTATGCTGTTAGTTTTGTTATCTAAAGGAAAAGCACATTTTATAGTCTATTAACTGCATAAGTATACATATTATCTTGCTTAAACTATTAAAATAATTGCAATTGTGTTTATAGAAGCTGACATCTTTAAAATCTTTCTTTGCCATTTGGGGCAATGAATGTGATTTATTAGTATGAATTTCTAATTGGAGATAGTTTATTCCCCAAGCTCCATTATGGTAATTGGCCATCAATGTCCTATCTTTAAGGGATTCTTAGTTTGAGGGAGAGAGGAGATGGATATTTATATCCAAAGTTCAAAGAAGGCTCACATCTGAAGTTCTCTAGCTCTTAAAGTGATGCTTTTCCTGAATTATTTTCCAGGAGGAAGAAAACGAGATTAATCCTCTACAGAAATACAAATTCATGTTTTCAAAAGTTCCATTCGAGCATAGAAGATCTGAAATACAAATTGAGGGATCTGCAGTATCAGCAGTGAGCATCTTAACTCTAGGTTAGTAAATAGCCTTTGATAGATATTTAGTGAATGTGACTGAATATACAAGTCAGCCAGAGACTAATTTATTGGAGGAATAATATTAACTGGTCATTTAAAATCAAATTTTGTCATTTTTTTTTTCATTTGAGAGAGAGAGCACAAGTTGGGGAGAAGGGTGAAGGATGAGAGAATCTTAAGCAGACTCCATGCACAGTGTAGAACTCAACATGGGCCTCAATCCTATGATCCTGGGATCACGACCTGAGCTGAAATCAAGAGTCAGACTCTCAACTGACTGTGAGCTACCCAGATTCCCCTGTTGTATTTGTTTTTTAAGTAGCATTTGTAGTTATGTAAAATCAATCATAATTGTTTCTGATTACAAATTTAACATTCATTGAATAATCTTTAAAATGCCTTTGTAAATCATAAAGAGTCCTCTGAAATCAGAGCCCTATTTAAGTTCATTTATTCTACTTCTTTTAATATCTATTTTTAAAGGAGGTTTATTGGTATATAACTTACATACCATAAAGTTTATGTACAGAGTTGTGCAGTTATCACTTATATCTAATTTTAGAGCGTCTTTAATTCAACACCAAGGTAAACATTTAAAAACAAATTTTGTTTCCTGAGTTTTCCATTTGATTATTTCAACTTTCCATTCACTTAATCTCTAGAAAACACTAAGTGAAACCCAGTAATATGTATGTTAGGATAGTGTCAGGATCATGTAACTAAACTTGTGAACAGATCCTGAATTGTGTTTATATCCATTGTGTCCATAGCAGTATTTAACTTCAGATTTATAACCTCTTCTCCTTCCTCCTTCGAATTTTTCTCCTACTCTTCTCCTTCTTCTGTTTAGAGGGAGAGTAGAGCCAAAGTGAGAGAAAAGAGCAGCAATAGAGAGAGAGGGGGAATCTTAAGCAGTTTCCACGGTCAGCGTGGAGCCTGACTCAGGTCTCAATCCCATGGCCCTGGGACCATTAGCCCAGCCAAAATCAAAGAGTCAGACCCTCAACAGACTGAACCACCCAGGTGCTCCTATAATCCCCTTATAAAGAGGGGTGGCACCTATTCATAGAAAGTTTTGCAATTTAATCTTTTAAAATAGTTGATTTGGAAAAGCTGGAACTAAAGAATTTGAGTTCCTATTATCCTACAAAAACCTGGGTGAGATGGGTGTTATTTGAGTAAACTAAAACAGATATAATAACCATGAATTACTCTAGATTTTTAAATTCTATCACTATGTCATGTTCATATCATTGGAATATTTCAGATATGTAATATGTTACTTTAGTTCCCTATAGTAGTTTGGTAGAGGCATTACCAAACTATTATTTCATGTTATGTCTTTCAATTTTAAAAAGGGCCAACATTAAAAAAAAAAAAAGCTCATTAAAGAAAAGATTCAGAACTGACCCTCATACAGGGTCAGTTCTGAATCTTTTCTTTAATTACACATGAAGAATTCTGTTCAATGTCTTTATAAAACATTTTATATAATGTCTTCCTCTTAGTGAGAAGACTGGTGTGCCAGTTCATTTCTCATGATAAATGGATGAGACTTATCCAGCCCATCTTAGTTTTTATGGAAAATCAGAACTACATATTGAATCAAATGCTGAATTTATCAGCCATTCATGTATATTGTGAAAGCTACCCACCAAGAAATTAATTATTGCATAGGTTTTATGCTCTGGTCCTTCTTGAGAGGTCTCAAAAAATATCTTTTGCATTGAAACCATGCCCAAATCCTATTATAAGTAATCAATTTATACACAATAAATCTATAAATGAATTGGATCACTGGGTTTTAATCCCAAACCCAGTGGATTAAAAGAGATGTCAAGAGCAGTAATAAAAGTATGGCTTCTAGGGAACTGTATAAATCCTAGGTTAACTGACTTATTTCCCTCTATACTAATTGCTTTAACAACTGAATTAAGTGAGAATGGGACACCGTCAGTGTTACATAGATATGGTTTGAATGAGTGAATTTGTGAATGAGCAAACAGATACAATAGGAGAAGATAGTCCAGTGACTACCAGAAGTCCAGAAGGAGTCTAGATTGTCAAGATTTTAAAACAAGCATTATGGGGATGGTTTCATAACTCTCTATGTTTGTTTAAAAATCATTGAGTTTTACACTTAAAATGGGTGACTCTTGGGAGGTGGGTACATTTTATGTTAATAAGGTGGGTTGTTGTTTTTTTTAAAGGAAGATTCCAAGCAGCCTTAACATGGGAGAAAAGCTAACTCCATTGTTGGGCTTGGTTTTAATCTTTTCTGTATTATATTTTATATTATGTTTTACAAATTAAAATTATAATCAGATAGTCATGTGCCAGGTAGTTGACAGGCTATTTCATATCCATCTCTTTTCTTTACATAGATTCTGAACAAAATCTGAAACTTGAGATAATGGAACTGCAGAATTATTCCTTAGTGTCAGAATTTGTGTTGTATGGACTCTGCACCTCACCGCATCTGCAACATTTTTTATTTATATTTTTCTCTGGGATCTATGTGGTCACTGTGCTGGGTAACCTCATTATTGTGGTCACCGTAATTTCTGACCCCCACTTGCACTCCTCTCCTATGTACTTCCTGCTGGGAAATCTATCCTTCTTGGACATGTGGCTTGCCTCATTTGCCACCCCCAAGATGATCAGAGACTTCCTTAGTGATCGAAAGCTCATCTCCTTTGGAGGATGTATGGCTCAAATATTCTTCTTGCACTTTATTGGTGGGGCTGAGATGGTACTTCTGGTTTCCATGGCCTATGACAGATATGTGGCTATATGCAAGCCTTTGCATTATATGACCATTATGAGACGGCAAACCTGCCTAGGACTAGTGCTGGTTTCATGGGTCATTGGATTTGTGCACTCCATCAGTCAAGTAGCCTTTACTGTGAATTTACCTTATTGTGGTCCCAATGAAGTGGACAGCTTCTTCTGTGACCTTCCTCTTGTGATCAAGCTTGCCTGCATGGACACCTATGTCTTGGGTATACTCATGATCTCAGACAGTGGGTTGCTCTCCATGAGCTGTTTTGGGCTTCTCCTGGTCTCCTACACTATTATACTCCTCACTGTCCGACAGCATGCTGCTGGTGGAGTATCCAAAGCACTCTCTACTTGCTCTGCACATATCATGGTAGTCCTGTTCTTCTTTGGGCCCTGCATTTTCATTTATGTGTGGCCTTTCAGTCGGTTCTCTGTGGACAAGCTCCTATCTGTATTTTACACCATTTTTACTCCACTCTTGAACCCCCTTATCTACACATTGAGAAATAAAGAGATGAAAACAGCTATGAAGAAGCTGTGTAGCCAACATGTGACTTCTCACTGAATTCCAGCTTTTCATAGAGTTACATGTTCTTATTCAGGGGAAAGCACTTCTTTAATATGATTCTGCTCAAAGATTGCATTCTGATGGTTTGTTGATAGAATTTGTATTGTTTATATTACAGAGAAATAGTTGTTGAATTCAACAAAAATCATATATATAGTTTTATTCTATATAATTTTATATATTAATATAATTTTAAATGTACCTTTGTTATTATTACTTATTTATAATATTTATGTATATTACATTATTACATAATTTTATTATATAATTTTATATCATAAACATAATTTATAACTAAATATAACTGCATTGTACTATGGCATTAGTATGCTCATATAATAACTCTATAATATAAATCTATATACACATACATACATGTACATACACGTTCAACCCAACAATTTCATTTTGTACTTGGCAATTTTCTTTCTTTGTTTTTTTTTTAAACTTTTTTAAATGTTTATTTATTTCTGAGAGACAGAGCACAAGTGGAGGAGGGACAGACAGGAAGACACAGAAGCTGAAGAAGGTCCCAGCCTCTGAGCTGTCAGCACAGAGCCCAACATGGGTGTCAAACCCAGAAACCAGGAGATCATGACCTGAGCTGAAGTCAGATGCTTAAGCAACTTATCCACTCAGGTGCTCCTCTTTATCTCTTTGCTAAATCATATTTCTCTTACTAGTTTATTTTGTCTAAAATATTTATATAAAAATTAATTTTATTTTCCTAATCATAATCCAATACAGCAAGAGCTGCCAGTTCATAGGTATTCAAGACATGAGACATTCAACACAAGGAAACTAACCCAAGAATAAAATGCTCTATGTATCTTTCTCCTTGTTTTGAAAGCCTGAGGAGAGGAAAAAGATACTATTTCAAGATCCTGTTGATTAAAAAAGTATTGTTTTTCTTGTGAATGTGTATTACACTTACCCTTTTTATTGAAAAAATATGAATGCATGCCAGTGAAACTCAATTACAGAAGTTAATTTTCACATGGGAAGAATTAGTATTTTGTGGCTCAATATTTCATAGTGTAAATTAAGGTATTGCATTACCATTTAGTATGCATTAGATTAGGAGATTAAAACATTTTTACCCACAGATTTTAAATAAACCCTGCATCTACACTGTATCTTGATGAGTTGATTCTGTCCTTTGGTGAGTCATCTATTAGGAAGTGTGTTTGAGTATGACAGATTCAGATCTCATGCTGAGCTTTTAAATGTCCTTTGGAACATGAAAAGACAATCATAAGCAAGAGTTAAATTTTATATTAACTAAATGGTCAGAGAATTCAAGGAATTTTCTTGTGTGTTGATTCTGGAACACCAAGCCAAAGGAGAGAATTGGGTAGTGATCAAATTATGTGAATAACTGGATGAAGCTTCCAGTAATTTTGGATAATGTTTGTAATCAGAGAAACATGCTCCTGGATACTGCTGGCTTCTCTCATGACTGTAATCTTACACATTTCATAAACCCTAAAAGAACACATTTTGAAAACATCTGCCTTAGGAAAAATTTCTCCACACTCCCCTTGCTTGCTACTGCAATAATACCATTTTGGTTTAATAGAGTTTAGACTTAGTCAGATTTTTATGTTTATATGTAAACATTTAAAGAGCTTAAAAACTCCAAAGAAATATATGCACCCCTATGCTCACGCAATATTATAATAGCCAAGATATGGAAGCAGCCTAAGTGTCCAAGTTTAGATGAATGAATGAGGTAGATGAATATATATGTATATTCATGTATATGGTGGAATATTATTCAGCCACTTAAAAAAGGAGGAAATGTTACCCTTTAGAACAAAATACATAGATCTAGAAGATGTTCTGGTAAGTGAAATAAGTCAGAAAAAGACAAATACCATATCATTGCACTTATATGTGAAATCTAAAACAAACAAACAAAAGAGAAACAGACTTATAGGTACAGAGAACAAGCTGGTGGTTGTCATATGGGAGGAGGGAGAAGAATGGGCAAAATAAATGAAAGGAAATAGGAGACACAAAGTTGCAACTATAAATTTCAGGGATATGAAGTACAGAATAGGCAATAAAGTCAATAATATTATAATAACTTAGTATGTAGACGCATAGCAACTAGACTTCCGGTGGGTATGCTTTCCATAATGCATCAAATTATTCAATCACTGTGATATACACTGGAAACTAATAGAATATTGTATGTCAATTATCCTTAAATTAAAACAAAGGAAAGAACGGTGACAAAAAGCTTTCAGGAAGATGACACCTCATTCCTCTTAAATTGCTGAAGACAGCAAAAGAAGGCCTAAAATCTGAAGGATAAAAGTTCTATTTATAAACCTTCTAGAATACATTGAAATAAAAAAGGAGGAAATATATATTGTGTCTTCCAGGTTAAATCCTGTTATAAGTAAACATCATTTCTATACGACTCTGTTTCATTATTTTCTCTTAATGCCTTTATGCAAAATTTTGAGGGAACATTTGAGTTTCCCTCAGAAGAAATGGGACAAAAAGTGTTGGTTGCCCTGGCCCTCCCCCCCAACCTCCAGGNTACACTGTCAGGTGAGAGCTATGATAGAGATAAACACGATGTCTGAGAGTACAGGAGAGGGAAACTGAATCCAGCCCTGATTAGGAAAGGCTTCCCTTACTACCTCAATTTTTCTCTGATTCCTGAGGATACTGTATTTTGTTCTGTTAACACACACACACACACACACGCACACACACAATGCTTAGCACAGAACCAGTCCTTAATATATGCTGAAATAGATACTAGATCACACAGGAGTGTCCATGGCTCTTGTCTCATCCTGTCTCTGCTTAGCTTTCCTTCTTGCTTTGGCAGATCCATGAAGATGGATATGGACCCTCCACCCTTGCTTTAGGCACAAAAGTCCCTGGAAGTTAGGTGTCTGGACTGGATAAGGATGCTTGCCATGTTAGTGAAACTTGAGTGAGCATAGTCACCAGTTTTCCCCAAACTGGGCTTTTGCAGGGAACTTACCATTGTCAGTGTACAGGGAGCCACACGTTTATTTTAGCCTTTATAAGTTTTTATTTAAATTACAGTTAACATACAGTGAAATATTACTTTCAGGCACAATGTAATGATTCAACACTTTCGTACAACACTGGGTTCTCATCACAAGTGCACCCCTTAATCCCCGTCACGTATTTTACCTATTGCCCTATCCACTTCCCATCCAGTAACAGTTTGTTCTCTCTAAGAGTCGGTTTCTTGATTTGCCTCTCTCTCTTTCCTCTTTGTTTCTTAAATTCCACCATAGATTTTAAATAAAGGAACTTCTTTGAATTTTGAGGAAGCATTTATGAAACTCACTTTCTCTTTTGAAATAAATTAAAATACAGAATACAGTCTTTTTCAAACTCTAATTTGAAGACTGCTTACATTAAAATCACCTGAGATGCTTTTAAAAATGCAAATAATCTGTATCCATCATTGCTTTGTTGAATTAGAATTCTGGGAGTGAATCCCAGAAATACGCTTTTTACTCTAAGCTGCTTCAGGTCATTCTAATTCACAATCATGACTGAGAACCACTGGATAATTGTCGACATTATCCATCTACAAGAGTAGTTGATATTAAAAGAGGGTTAGAAAGATTTATTTATGTGAGGAATCTGTGTTAATGGACCATGATAAATACTCAGAAATATATCACTAGGATATATTAATTCAAAACCTGTGACCTCATAAAATATGTTGTTTACGGACAGGAGAGTAGGTCACTGAGAAGTTGCTGTCAAATTCAATGCATCTTTTTAATTTTTAAATAATTAGAAAGCATGAGTGGGAAAGGGGGGAAGAGAGAGAGAGTCCCATGACCCTGCTTATCATGACCTGAGCCAAAATCAAGAGTGAGATTCTCTACTGACTGAGCCACCCAAACCCGCTATAGTTGAAGGCATCTTAAATATTTCTTCTTTGCCTGCAGTCATTAAGAGATCAGCTGCTTCCTCTTTTAATTCTGTCTGATATCAATGTTTTTCCTTAACATAAATCTTTAAATGGTTTCTAAGTCAGATTATTTTGTCTAAAGATTCCTTCAGTGTAAGTAGTCTCTAAATACCAAATTCTTAACGCAGAGCCCCCAAATTTAAGAATTAAGTTCTTAAATTTTTTTGATGTTTTATTTATTTCTGAGAGAGAGAGAGAGAGGCAGCATGAACAGGGGAGGGTCAGAGAGAGAGAGGGAGACACAGAATCTGAAGCAGGCTCCAGGCTCTGAGCTAGCTGTCAGCACAGAGCCCGACACGGGGCTCAAACCCACAAACCATGAGAACATGACCTGAGCTGAAGTCGGATGCTTAACCGACTGAGCCACCCAGGCACCCCAAGAATTAAGTTCTTAAATTAAGAAGTAAAGTTTCATTTCTACACAGTGGGGAAATTAGTTTGTTTTTTTTTTTTTCAATTCTATCTTTTCCTCCTTGATCTCAGATACAGTTTGAAGAAGAAAAGGTTAGGGAGACTTTCATAGAAAGAAATGCAGGTCCAGCTGTTGGGTTTCCTGATATTGCCTTTCTTCTATTAGAAGTGACCTTAGGATCTTGCTGAAGGAAGGGTCACTTGCAATTTTATGGTTCTGCTTAAAAAACATGTTCTTCCCAATTCATTTCTTTAAATCAATTATCAGAGTTCTGTCTGTATGTAAAGCTATTTAATGTCTAGTTCTAACATTAACCTGTAAACCTCCTGAAGTCAGGATCAGTGTTTTACCTCAAAACTTGATGTAGTATTAGGCAAATGGTAGTTGCTTATTAAGAATATTAGTTACACTCATGAAGTATATTGGCCAAATGGGTGAGTTAACATATTATTTAAAATTCAAAAAAAAAACCACTTTATAGCTTTTACTGAAGATTTCTTCCTAAAGTCAGATTTAGTAAAAGTTTAAATGTGTTTTTTTATAATAATTTTTGGAAAATTCTTTTTATATTATTTTATTTTTGGTATTTTAGGAATCACTAGACAAAGCCAATATATGAAGCAAATTACTCTGAAGTATCTTCATTTGTATTTCTGGGACTTTCTACCTGTACACTAGTGCTGTATTTTCTCCTTGCTTTCTCTACTGGGTTTTCTGTAACAGTTGTTCTGAGAAACCTCCTTGTTGTGTTTACAGTGACCTTTGATCCTCATTTACATTACCCGCCATGTCCCCCCTTTAGCTAAACTCTCATTTTTGATTTGCGTCTTTCTACCTTAAAGATTCCTAAGATGATTCTGACCTGTATTCTGGGCACAAAACCACATACTTTCAGGGTGTGTCACCAGATGTTTGCCCACCATGTCCTGGGTGGATCTGAAATGGTCCTGTTCATTGCTCTGGCCTTGGACTGATATGTGGCCATATGTAAGCCCCTCCACTACCTGACTATCATGTGCATTTTCCTCCTATCTAGTGGGGCTATTGGCCTCATTCACTCAGTGGCCCAGTTAGCTTTTGTTGTCCATTTGCCTTTTTGTGGTCCTGAGATAGATAGCTTTTACTGTGACCTTCCTTGGTTTATCAAACTTTCCTGCACAGACACCTACAGAATGGAATTCATGGTTACTGCCAACAGTGGGTTCATTTCCATGGGCACCTTCTTCTTTTTGCTTATCTCCTATATCTTCATCCTGGTCACTGTATGGAAACATTCCTCATGTGGTTTGTTTAAAGCCTTTTCTACTCTAAACTCACATCACTGGTGGTTTTGTTCTTCAGACCGTGCATCTTTGTGTATGTGTGGCTATTTCCCACAGTGCCAGTGGATAAATTTCTTGTCATTTTGGACTTTATGATTACACCCATTCTGAATCCTATTATCTACACCTTGAGGAACAAGGACATGAAGATGGCAATGAGGAGACTGAGTTTGAGAATGATCTAAATAACTCAAGAGAAAACAAATTGTGACTTCTGCAAGCAATACTGTATGCACAAGTATTGAAGGGTTATATACTATCTTTTAAAAAATTTTTTTTAAATGTTTTGTTTACTTCTGAGAGAGACAGTGTGAGCAGGGGAGGGTCAGAGGGAGAGGGGGACACAGAATCTGAAGCAGGCTCCAGGCTCTGAGCTAGCTGTAAGCACAGAGCCCGACACGGAGCTCGAACCCATGAACCGTGAGTTCATGACCTGAGCCGAAGTAGGACGCTTAACTGACTGAGCCACCCAGGTGCCCCGAAGGGTTATATACTATTAAGACAATTTTCTGTATTTCAGTAGCACTAAAATCTTGGATAGTTTATTCCATTATTAATGGCCAATAGTGTGATTATAAATTTATTTAAGGCTATTTTGCATATTTTAAGATTTTACAATACTGAAATACAATTTTTGTTTGACTTACATATTGACTAGTCCATAGAATCTTGGAAAGTTTTGTGACTATCCAGGCACATTTGCAGAGGTACTGGTGTATGCTGATATTTTTCTCTGTATCTGGGTTGAAAATATTCTTATGTAAAGAGAATGATTGGTTCTTAGAAGTTATTTTTGGCAAGCATATCAGGCTTGCTCTTAAGTTGATTCAGGTGTGCTGTTACTTTTGTTAATGCACTCAGTTACATGAATATAATTATGTCATAGTTTAAGTATTGTCTAATAATCATATATGCAGAAAATACTACAGTGGGCAAAGAAGTAGTTAAATAGTTATTAGTGTTTGAGATCGTATTAGGATACGATCTAAGAGGACAAAGTTAAATCTGTTTCCTCTCAATTTTGCTTTTAACTAGTCCTTTTACATATATAGTGACAGGAAAAAGATGTGAATTAAGAAATAATATTCATAAAGAGAGTAGAATAGGATGGGGTTTAGAAAATGTTAAAGCGAAGGAGCTCCTATGTAGTATTGCTCAGTCATGAATACAAAGCAGTACTGAACACCACTCCATACTCGGGCATTAAGCCTGTGCTTTTTAGACTTGCAGACCTGACAGTTCACCACCCCACAGAGCAAAAACAATGCCCTTTGAAAAGCTTTACTTGTTGAAATTTTATTCTTATTTGAGGATGGAATTTGCTTTCCTTTGTATTTCATATTTCTTTTTTTAAATATAATTGTCAAATTGGTTTCCATACAACACCCAGTGCTCATCCCAACAAGTGCCCTCCTCCATGCCCATCACCCACTTTCCCCTCTCCCCCACCCCACCATCAACCCTCAGTTTGTTCTCAGTATTTAAGATTCTCTTATAGTTTGCCTCCCTCCCTGTAACTTTTTTTTTCCTCCCTTCCCCTCCCCCATGATCTTCTAAGTTTCTGAAGATATACATATGAGTGAAAACATATAGTATCCGTCTTTCTCTGACTGACTTACTTCACTTAGCATAAGTTCCATCCATGTTGCTGCAAATCGCCAGATTTCATTTTTTCTCACTGCCAAGTAGTATTCCGTTGTATATACAAACCACATCTTCCTGATCCATTTGTCAGTTGATGGACATTTAGGCTCTTTCCATGATTTGGCTATTGTTGAAAGTGCTGCTATAAACATTGGAGTATGTGCTCCCATGCATCAGCACTTCTGTATCCCATGTTTATTATTTTTAATCTACAATTGTGCAGAATGAAATATCTTCCATAATACCGCCTTGTTTTGTGCTTGAAAATTAAACATGTTAATATATCTGATGAATTTAAGGATAAATATTGTTTCTGATGGTAAACATCTGAAGTTTTCTAGGCAAAATCTGTTTCTTTTGGAATCTGGATATAAGCTGATATTGATTCCAGCCATGAAGCAGAGAAAAATATATGATAATGTTCCATCATAAAATGAAATGTAATTAGATCTGTAACACAAGATCTATAAGAACATCTGAATCAGAAATTCAAAATCTTTGACTACAAAGGACTGAAATTTTGGAAATAAAAAGTAAGATGCATATCCCCACAAGTGCCCTCCTCCTTGCCCATTACCTCCCTTCCCCTTTTCCCCACCCCCCCATCAGGCCTCAGTTTGTTCTCAGCATTCAAGAGTCTCTCATGGTTTGCCTCTCTCCCTCTCCCCCACCATTTCACCCCTTCTTCTTCCCCATGGTCCTCTGTTAAGTTCCTCCTAATCCTCCTATATGTGCAAACATATGATATTTGTCCTTCTCTGCCTGACTTATTTCACTCAGCATAAAACCCTCAAGGTCCATCCATTATGCTATACATGGCCAGATTTCATTCTTCTCATTGCCATGTAGTATTCCATTGGATAGATAAACCACATCTTCTTGATCCATTCGTCTGTTGATGGACACTTACGCTCTTTCCATGTTTTGGCTAGTGTTGAGAGTGCTGCTATGAACATTGGGGTACATGTGCTCCTATGCATCAGCATTCCTATATCCCTTGGGTAAATTCCTAGCAGTGCTATTGCTGGGTCATAGGGGAGTTCTGTTGTTAATTTTTTGAGACACTTGTGGGGATGAGAACTGGGTGTTATATGGAAAGCAACTTGACAAGAAACTATTTGGAAAAAAAAAAGTAAGATTCAGATGACTCAGAAGTTCTTAGGAGATTTTCTCAGAAGAAAATGGAAGACGAAATTACAGTATATAGTAGCCAAATGATGGAAGCCATCCAGGTGCCATTTAATAGATGAATGATGGGTAAAGAAGATGTGGGATATATATACCCACCTGTATGTGTGTGTATGCATCTATATACATATATACACACATACATATATACATACATACATATATATGTACACATATGTATACATATACAA
Organism: Crocuta crocuta; assembly: GCF_008692635.1. NCBI lineage: Eukaryota > Metazoa > Chordata > Mammalia > Carnivora > Hyaenidae > Crocuta > Crocuta crocuta. The sequence continues at coordinate 525,211 of NW_027532418.1, read as the reverse complement.
TGGAATATTGTTCATCCACAAATGAAATCTTGCCAGTTGCAACAATTTGGACAGAGCTCAAGAGTATAATGCTAAATGAAATAAGTCAGTCAGAGAAAGATAAATATATTATGAGCTCACTTATATGTGGAATTTAAGAAACAAAACAACAGGCAAAGGGAAGTAGAGAGAGAGACAAAGTAATAGACTCATAACTATAGGGAACAAAGTGGTGATTACCAAGGAATGGGTGGTGGGGGATCAGTGAAGTAGAGGATGGGGATTAAAAAGTATACTTATCATGATGAAAAAAATAAAATAAAAAACCCCACAAAGTTCTTTTCCAAAAACCAGGAAAAACAATCATTAAAAAAAAAGATCCTTTACAGAACAGAGCTGGGCAAATTGGCAATTTGTCACTTGCTTGAGATTTGGGAATCATATGAATGTTCCCTTATGCTCCTTGGTTGTTCAAGGAATAAAATACTGCACTCAGTCTAACTGAATTCATATTATTTTATGTTGTCATATAAAACATTGTGTAATCACCCAAACTGCAGCTATTAGAATTTGTGTAAAGTTTGTCTTACTATGAAGAAATGGGGTATAAAGAACACAGGTTGAAATATTTAGTTTGTTGTAAAGACAGTTTTGTTGAACATCACATACACAAAAATGAGGAATTAACTACCAGATACCCAAAGAAGATCAGAATGGCCAAAATGACAGTGAGGGATACAGGATATGAGGATGAAAAGAACCAAGGAAATAAAATCTAATTAAAGAGGGAGGTAAAAAAATTTTTCAGAGGGAAAGTTGCATAGAACCGGGCAAATGATATTCAATATTTATATAATTTGAAAATGAGGCGATATAGTAGAATTAACATATCAAAGTTTGTTATTATTGTGTCAGAAATAAAAGAGCAGAATATAAACAATGAAATATCTTGTAATGAATTTGGGAAAGTTGGTACAAAATGGTTAATTTCAAGGCATAGCCTAGTAAAATTATTACATATTTAAAATATTCTGTCTTCTGAGACTCCTGTCAAAATAACTGAACAGCCTCAATAGAAGAGAAAGTCAGGATGGCATCTAACTTCTTGATAGTAGTATACAAAGAAAGGCAATAATGGATCTATATTTCCAAAAGACTCAAAGAAATAAAATGTGATATAAAAATAATTTATAGCCAATCTATCTTTCAACTATATGAGGGTTAAAGAAAATGACTTTCAGTATGCAAACCTTTGTAGGGTGTTGTTTATATCAGCATTTCCTAAGATATCAGGAGGATTCTCCATCCAGTTAAGGGAGATTTGGGGACCCTTCAGTTATGCTGTTGCTTAGAATTTAATAAATTGTATTGTAGATTTAAGACTTAAAAATGAGGCTACACATGAAAGAATAGTATGTAAGGCTTAATTCTGTGATAAACATTTTTAATGGGGGAGATAGAGAAATAAAAATGTAGAATAGTTTGATTTTTCTCATTAGCAATAGGTAGGAGTCAGAAAATATAGAACTGTCAACCCCAAAAGTGAAAGCCCATTTTTTTTTATTATTTCTAGGAGAGAGAGAGAGAGAGAGAGAGAGAGCGTGAGCAGGGGAGGGTCAGAGAGAGAGGGAGTCACAGACTGAAACAGGCTCCAGGCTCTGAGCTGGCAGTCAGCACAGAGCCCAACGCGGGGCTCGAACCCAGGAACCGCGAGATCATGACCTAAGTGAAAGTCGGATGCTTAATGACTAAGCCACCCACGAGCCCCTGAAAGCCCATTTTTAAGTGAGGAAACTAAGCACATTACAGAAGGGTAAACAATATAATAAGTTATAAAATTTTATACCAAAACAATACATAAATTCAAAAAATTAAAAATAGCAAATAAAGGAGACAATATTGTGGAAGTGTGTCAACAATAACACAAAACAAAGCAAGACAACAGTGTAGGGAGGTTTCATTGTTTATTAGTACCTGTCGGTATTCAATCTGAGACAGGCCAAGTGGGAAATACAATACTTAAGTATTAAAATCTTCAAATAATAACTTTTTGTACTGTGTTATAGTAAAAAGAGTTGGTTTTTGACTCTTGCCCTTTGAATGGATCACTTATTCATGCATGATCTTTTAACATCGTGTGCGGATCATTTAGAAAATCCTGATTCGCTGTGTTATGCAGATCTTTCAAATGTTTACACATTTTATTATATATCATTAAAAATACATTTTCATTAATATCGAAATAAAATCTTCAAATAATAGTAAGCAAAATATTTTGGGTTCTATGAATATAGATCAGATTTTGTGGCACAATAGTAGAATACAGTTTTTCAGTGCATATGTAACATGTAACTGGACACACCAGTGATTGGTTATTTAATGTCTAGTTCCTTCACTAAGGAGTATACTTTTCTGAAGGCAGATGAGAGTTTTATGCCAAAATTTGACACAGTGTCTGGTGTATATTGGGTATTTTCAGTAGGTGGCCAGTGAAAGCTGATTGAATGAATGGATTCTTAAAAGTATCTTGTGTCTGATAGTGCAGATTGTTTAAAATTTGCCACTTCTTTCAACATTTCTAGCATACTTAATTTTAGTTCTTTTTCTTTTTTGTAAATACAAAGTCAGTGAAGAGAGGAAACTAATTTGTGGTGAGTGAATTTATATTCCTGGCCTATAACTTTTGGCCAAGGTAATTCTGCCTATTATCTATTCTTAAAATATGTTCATCGCCCAAACTAAACCTCATACCTGTTAGCAGTCAGTCTCAGTCCTGTCTCCTCACATCTCCTGCAACCATGAAGCTACTTTCTGTCTCTGTGGATTTGACTTGCCTGGACATTTTATAAAAATGAAATATTATGTGACTTTTTGTGTGTCTGGCTTCTTTCACCGAACATAATATTTTGAAGGTTTATCTATATTGTAGCACGTATCAGAACTTCAGTTCTTTCATGACTGAATATTCTCTTAAATGAATATACCACATTTTGTTTACTCATCAACTGGTGAATATTTGGATTATCCCTACCTTTTGGCTATTGTGAATAGTGTTTCTACAAACATTTGTACACGACTTTTTGTTGAGCACCTGTTGTCAATTCTCTTGAGTGTAACTGCTGGGTCATATGGGTCCTATAGTAACTTTATGTTTATCATTTTGAGGACCTGTCCCACTGTTTCCACAGTGGCTGCACCATTTTACATTCCCACTAGCAGTGTATGCACATTTCAACTTCTCCATATCCTCACCAATACTTTTTATTTTATTATTTTTATTACAGACAATCCAGTGGATATGAATGAGACTGCATTGTGGTTTTGATTTGCATTCCTCTAGTGACTAATGATGTTGAGCATCTTTTCATGTGCTTCCTGGTTGGCCATTCGTTTATCTTCTTGAGAGAAATATATTTTAAATCATTCGTTCAATTTAAAATTAGATTTTTTTTATTATGGAGTTTTAGGAGTCCTTTATATTTAGATCTGTATTAGTTTTCTAGGACTGCCATTTTATTTTTTTTTCTTCCTTAAATAGTTTATTGTCAGGTTGGTTTACATATAACACCCAGTGCTCATCCCAACATGTGCCCTCCTCCATGCCCATCACCGCCCTTTCCCTCCTCCCCACCCCCGCTCAGCCCTCAGTTTGTTCTCAGCATTCAAGAGTCATGGCTTGCCTCCCTCCCTCTCCCCAACTATTTCCCCCTCTTCTCCTTCTTCATCCTCTGTTAAGTTCCTCCTAATCCACCTGTATGTGCAAACATATGGTATTTGTCCTTCTCTGCCTGACTTATTTCGCTCAGCATAACACTCTCTAGTTCCATCCATGTTTTAAATTACCACAACGAGGGGCACCTGGATGGCTCAGTTGGTTAAGCATCCAACTTTGGCTCAGGTCATGATCTCGCAGTTCATGGGTTCAAGCCCCATGTCGGATTCTGTGCTGGCAGCGAAGAGCCTGGAGCCTGTTTTGGATTCCATGTCTCCGTCTCTCTCTGTCCCTCCCCTGCTCATGCTCTGTCTCAAAAAAAAAAAAAAAACAACTATAAAAAAATTAATTAACACAATCTTGGTGGTTTAAAACAGAAATTTAGTGTCTTGTAATTTTGGAGTCTGGAAACTGGAAATCAGTGTGTTGACATACTCTTAAATCTCTAGGGAAGAATCCTTCCTTGCCATTTCCAGCATCCACTTATTTCATCTTCTACCTCTTCTTCACATGGTCTAATCTTCTGTATTCTTATCTTTGTGTCATATTAGGACTGTTATTTTTAGATTTAGAGCCAGCCCAGGTTCTCCAAATTAATATCATCTCAACACCATTATTACATTTGCAAAGACCTTTTTTTCCCCCCAAGTAAGTTTACATCAACAGTTTCAGGATTTGTGGTATAGCATATAGACCTATCTTTTTAAACTGTGTGGTATCTGAACAAGTTTCAGAATACCACGATTTTTTAAACTTTTTTTTAACATTTATTTATTTTTGAGAGAGACAGAGACAGAACAAAAGTCTGGGAGGGGCAGAGAGAGAGGGAGATACAGAATCTGAAGCAGGCTCCAGGCTCTCAGCTGTCAACACAGAGCCTGATGCGGGGCTTGAACTCACAAACTGTGAGATCATGACCTGAGCTGAAGTAGGATACTTAATTGACTGAATTACCCAAGCGGCCCTAGACATATCTCTTTGAAGGCCACCACTCAACTGGCTACAAAACCCTCATTAGAGGGTCTTACAACTACTTTCTCTCATCTGCAGGTTTTATTTTCACTTTCTTGAGTGGATGCTTTGACAAACAAATATTTCTAGTTTGGATGAAGTCCAGCGTACCTATTTTTTCTTCTGTTGATTGTGCTTTGGGTGTCATTTTAAAGAAACCATTGCCTACAATAAACAACAGCAAATAATCAATATACTATGTATTTCTAGGGTTGTATCGTCTGTGGTTTTTGTTTTGTTTTTCACTCATGGCCTGGAGAAGCTGTGAGGATGAGGAGGAGAATGGTTTTGAGATGTGCCTGCAGACAGAAAACACATTATGCAGGGCCTCTACGTGTTGACAAACATCACATTTTGAACATTATCACAGCAATAAATGGATGGCCTTTGGGAGCTTTCATAGTATGTATGTTTGCTCTGTGAAAGACACTGTTAAGTGTTTTATGTAAGTTGTGCATTTTATCCTTAACATGCTATGAGAATGAGGTGCTATTTTACAGAAACTGGTTTAGAGAAGTTGTGCTTCTTCTCAAAACTCCTACCCTAGCCACTGACCCTCTTCCATAGGTGTGTTTCCAGTCTGTGGTGGTCTCTAAGCTTCTAAGTTTTAATAATGCCAACACTCCTCTTTATTCCTCCAGCCCTGAAGCTGGTATTTTTTTTTTCCTTCAGCTGGTTTTTAAATGATCCCTTAGTGTTTTATTTTTATTTTTTTAAATGTTTTATTTATTTCTGAGAGAGACAGAAAGCGTGATCAGGGGAGTGTCAGCGAGAGAGGGAGACACAGAATCTGAAGCAGGCTCCAGCCTCTCAGCTGTCAGCACAGAGCCGGACACGGGGCTCAAAGCCCTGTGAGATCATGACCTGAGCTGAAGTTGGACGCTTAATCGACTGAGCCACCCAGGTGCCCCCCCTTTAGTGTTTTAAAAAGTCTATTTTTAGTTCATCAATACCCAGTTAACCATCTTTAAATTATTTTATTAAAGGAACAAATATACCTTTTAGTGTGTGTGTTCTAATTCATAAATTTGTAACTGAATTGGTCCCAGGAAGCAGATCCTTAAATATGGGTTTTGTGAATTGGCTTCATGTTGTCCTTGGGAATGGGCACAGCCTGAGATCCTTACCGGTGTGAAATGGCATACTAGTGACCCATTACCAGAGGCAGTGGCATTACGGAGAATTGTGTTGTTTGTATTGAAGTGCCTACTGAGGGAAATGGCTATTGTACTTGACCATTTTGTTACTAAGGATGATTATAAGGAGTGTGGTAAGTGATGGATTCTTCTGAATATTCATAGAAATGACAAATTTGATTTCAAGTTATAGTTTGAGAACCATAAAAGTATTACAGCAGTTCTTAAATATCTTGCTTTTGTAGTTATAGATGTAATCCTGCTGAAATCTGCCACAAAATTTAATTTTGTAGTTTGCAGAACAACTTAATTTGCAAAATTAAGAGCATTGCTTTGTAAGAAGTGGAAATATGTTTGGAATTAACATGCTTAGAGCCTTGAAACTTCCAGAAATATGTGTAATTTTTTTTAATGCTGCTTCCTAGGAGTTGCTTCTAGATCAGAGTAGCTTATTTTTCAGGCATTGTTTGTTGAGAGGTGTGCTTTATTCCTGTGCCTATGAACCTTCATTTTTCATTGGATCTTTGTGTGGCTTAGGAGATGCTTTCAAGTCTGCCCTATTTCTTCTGAGTGGGTGCAGCCTAGCACATGCAGGCAGCCTTCCTGTCCCTGAAGTTTATGATCTTTGGAGGGATATTAGCTGGTTCTTTCAGTCAGACGTCTAGTTTCTCTGCTGTTTTGCTTATGGCTGCCAGTATCAAGGAAATTGCAACACTTCATAATTGTTCCTCACAAAACACCCATTTTTTAAAAAATGTCCTTCATCATGGAATTCTCCACACCAAGTTCCAGAATGAAGTTAGTCACCTCACATAAGGCTGCAGGGCTTTTTGTCTTTAATGCCTTTCTTTCCACCAATCATAACCTTTGAATGACTATATAGAAATTGGGAAAGAGGATCTTAATTATAATTTTCTTCACCACTATCAATATATTCCACATTGCTTTTTACCTTAAGGCTAAACGATTCTAAATGTTTATGTGTGTTCCTCATGTAATATGGTTCTGTTTCCTTACTGTCCTTGAATGGACTTCAGTTTCTTTGGACTAAGTGTGATACTCTAAGTGTAATCTGACCAACACAAAACCATAAAAGATGGGAGGAGGAGAATAGAATAGAAAGGAGTAGAAATAATATGAATGAAGGTTTTCTCTTCCTTTCTGAATGGCTATAGCATTTATGATTTAGAAAACCATTTCACAATCTACCTTCTGCATTACTATGTGGAACCAGATCAGAAGAATGCATCTGGCTTCCCTTTGCCAAGTATTACTTCCAGTATTACATTAAGAGAATTGTTTTGAGATTAACTTAATATACCAAGTAAACTATCTTGTGATTGTTTCATGGAGGCATCTTTACATTTGTACTTATTAACTTGAAAGTATACATATTTGTTTGTATAGTAAACAAACTTAATATTTAAAAGGATATATGTGCATATATATAATCTTTATTATGAAGCAACAATTCGCATACCATAAAGTTAATCCATTTGTCATATTCTGTAGAAATCTTGATCATCTGATATTCCACCAAACTTCATACCAGTCTACCACACTGATATGGTAATTCTTACTGGACCCAATAAAAGGAAAAAAGTAAATATTTTGGATGCCATAGACATATCTATGGTGGGAAATAAACCACCTCAGTAAAGTTTCTAGGGGTCCAGTGGCTAGCATCTCAGTGAGCCCCAGGAGAGCTTATAGATCTTAAATGCCTAAACTTGGCATTTAAGTGATTGTGTGAGCTCAGCTACCTATGATGAACTGAATGCTATCATTTTCTTTAAGCCATAAAATTGAAATTCAAAACCAACATTATATCATTAAGTGGAAATGGCATATAATAAACTGGGCTTAGGTCCAGAGGCATAAGAAGTCAATTAGATTATAGTAAAGTCCTTCAATAACTATTACTGCCTGATTGCTTTCTCTCTTCCTGTATGTATCTATGACTACATTGGGGCAGGGGGGGAGGCTCCTTATGATCCATGCACTGAAAATTAAATATGTAGAGCTGAATATACAGGGTTTCTTTTATATATAATTGGCAACAACTAGTAGTGAAAGTCTGCAGCTCTACTGCCCCAATTTGGTGAAGTATTGTGACTACCTATTGGTTAGTTATGGCAGTATAATGGCCCTGAATGAGTGTGGTGAGAAGAAATTCTCCCAAGGGAAGAATTTGAATTTCAGGTAGTACATTTCATTGTCCAATTTGTTTGGGTAGAGGCATGGATACATATTCATTCCTCAATAGTTACTAATGGTGTAATTAGATGGTCAGGGCTTGCAGTGAATAGTAGGAAGCCTACTGACAGAGAATTCCCAGGGAAGAGTTCTAGTGATAGACCTCTCAAAATGGGCATGGATTATGAAAATAAAGATGTCCCATGTGAATGATACTACAGGGCATCTTCTACAGAGGAAATTTTAGAAGTCAGGTGGACAAATTATAAGTTATGTGCATTTTAAAATCTTTCTTCAGTTACTGCAGCACTTGCTGAATGGGTTCCTGTGCAAAATCACCAGGGTTGGAGATCATTCATTGCTAAACAATTTGGAATTCCTTACAAAGCTTGATCTGGCTATTAGCGTGATCTGCCCCTCTAATGCTGAGCCACTAAATGGCACAATTTACTGTGGGGTCATCCAGTGACCTGGTGGCAAATTAATTATATTGAAACATTTCCATTGTGGAATAAGTAGAATTTTGACCTCACTAAAATGAATATGTATTATGGGTATGCGTTTTCTTCCTAACTAAAATATCATAGGCTGCACTCCCATCCGTGGATTAAGAAAATGCTTTGCCACAATGGTAGTATTCTGTATAACATTGCATCTGATCAGCCAAACAAGCACAGCTGTGGTCTCATGACCGAGAATGCCCTGGAATTAACACTCATTCACTTATAAACAGCCAGTCGAATAGAATGGTAGAGTGGTATACCAAAGACTCCTTTATGACTATTTTGGTAGATGAGATCTTCATTCTCTATGGGAATTAAGATGTAGAAATTGTAATAAATCCTTTCACTGTTATATCGAACAACTTAATAATTTTTGCTTCCCATTTGCATCACTCTGAGCTCTACAGTGTTGGAGTTCTTGGTGCCTAAGAAAGAAAGACTTCTACCAGAGTAGATATTTTCATTAAATGGGTATTAAGACTGACTTACTGCCATTTGAGTTGGACTGGAGAATATAGTTCCTTTAGATGAATGTCTGTGAAAGTGATTCTAATAGAAACCAGTGAGAATTAAGGAGAATTTGCCTATCTGATAAACGTAAATACTAAGCTTGAATAGGATGGAAGAAAGTGACTAAAATGTTTGAGTTGAGAGCATGTAGTTCTTAGATTTTGTTGTGGTAAATTATATTACAAGGAAATATATAAGAGAGAGAGTGTTTCTTGAGAGAGAGACACACACACAGAGTACAAGCAGGGGAGGGGCAGAGAGAGGGAGACAGAATCTGAAGCAGGATCCAGGCTCTGAGCTCTTGGCACAGAGCCCCATGTGGGGCTTGAACCCATGAACTGTGAGATCATGACTGGAGCTGAAGTTGGACACTTAACCGGCTGAGCCAGTCAGCCTCCCCTCTATTTTTTATTAAACCCTTCTATTTCCCATATTAGCAGATCTATAAAAATAGTACTTAACACTCAGGTTTATCTTATAAGGACAAACAGGAAATAAAGGTCGTGTTCTAGGCAGAAAAATAATTGCTTAAAAGACACAGTGGTGACAATACAGGGAATGAATAGTATACCCATGAGAATGAATTGAGGCTACCACCCAGCATAGAGACAGCCAATGGTTGACTCTTAATGCTTTTCTACCATTTGTGTGCAGGATTTTTCTTAGGTGATGTTTTTCCCATTCCCATTTTACAGTGCGTAATCAAATTAGATTGCAAAATGCAGTTTCCAATATATTATTTATTTTGTTCAGTCAATAGAGATATCCTGGTATTTTATTTATGGTATAAATTTACTCTTTCACTTTCTTTGTTGGAAATAATTTTCTGTTGTATTGGGCAGTGTTATTAAGTGAATAGTCTTGGAATTCAAATTGATCTATAAATACTAACGGAAGGAGAAATAAGACTAATTTTGAAGAATTTTAATTCACATTTCTGAGTCACATTTTCTTATTCATAAATTAGAAATAATAAAAGCATTTAAATTCATATAAAATAATGGCATAGAGTAGGCATTCAAAGATGATCAGTGCATTATTTTTGTCATTTTGGTTTTTTGTTTCCATGTTAAGAGCAATAAAACCTGGGTATGTACTAAATTTTTATTTTATGACTTTTATTATTGATTCTTACAAATGAATTTCAATCCACTTAATTTGTAATTCTGCAAAAAAATAAATTTTACTTGTAAGTTGAGACTTAGGAATTTCTTTTAATGACAAAAGGCTGTACTTCAATAAGCCATGATCAATAAATGTTATAGTTATTTGAATGGAGAAATTATCCTTTATAAATTCATTAAAATATATTTATTGAGTGTTTATTAACCAATGTACTAAGTACTGCCATTTCAAAAATTAATCAAGTAAGGCATGGCTCTTGACCTTGAAGAGCTTTTTCATCTGTTTTATACAGATGGTTAATAATACTTTGAGGCATAATAGATAATTAGTCCTCAAGACTGAAATAACCAAGGGAAGTATCATTAGGTTCTAATTTTTTTTTACATTTATTGAGTTAATGGAAATGAAACATAGAATATTCTCCACTCTTATTCCCTATGTATTTTACCACTGTTGTTGCATTTTCTCTAGGTTTTCTTTTTCCTCTCACGCGTCCCATTAGTATTTGCATAGGAAGTGAAGTTAAAGAAAAAATAATAATTGAGTTGCCTCTTGACAAGAAGTTAGGTGAAAGGTTTGAGGGAAGGGGTCAGTGTTATAGGGGTACTTTCCAAATGGAGTTAGGAGAAAATTCAAGAGAAATTTGTTAAGCTATTCATCAGGATGGATGGATGGCTTTGTTGAATGCGTTTTAGATTCTCACTGTAGTTAAAGGCATAGCAAGACTGAACAGATAATTCCCTCAGAAAGAAGGATCATTAGGTTTTGGACTTTAGGGATATATTTTGTGGTGTTCTACCGGATGATTAATAAATACTGCTATTTCTTATATTAACCCTATTCCTGTACTTGGAGACAACAATAATATGTAGAGATAAATTGAGTGCTTAGAATTTTCAATTTATTTTATAAGATCAACGTATTATCAATTTGAAGTACTTACAGTAAGGTTTCTGGGACATTAAATATTTCCCTTGTAATGCATATAGTAGCTTCTAAATCTCTTCATGGCATCTTTAATCTCTTTATTTCTCAGAGTATAAATGGCTGGATTTAGGAGAGGTGTAATAACAGAGTAAAACACAGCAAGAAATTTGTCCACCCAGGTGATGCTGAGTGGCCACACATAGATGAAGATGCAAGGCCCAAAGAAGAGCACCACCACTGTGATGTGGGCAGTACACGTAGATAGTGCTTTGGAAGCACCAGTTTTAGAGCTTTGGTGGATGGTGAGAAGAATATACGTATAGGATATCAACAACAGAATAAAACAGGTCATGGCTAGAACTCCACTGTCAGCATTCATTAATATTCCCAAATTGTAGGAATCTATGCAGGCAAGCTTGATTACCAGTGGTATGTCACAGAAGAAGCTGTCAATTTCCCTGGGGCCACAGAAGGGCAGTTGTACAATCACAGCCATCTGACTCATGGCATGCACAAAGCCAATGCTCCAGGAAGTTAGCGCCAGCCCAGTGCATTTCTGCAGGCTCATAATAGTCGAATAGTGGAGTGGCTTACAGATAGCCACATAGCGGTCATAGGCCATTACCACCAATAGCACCATCTCACCCCCTCCAACAAAATGCACATAGAGGATCTGGCACATACACCCCCCAAAGGAAATAGTCTTGTTCTCCCTGAGAAAGTCTGTGATCATCTTTGGAGTGGTGACTGAAGAAAGCCACATGTCAACGAAGGACAGGTTGGCCAACAAGAAGTACATGGGGGAATGAAGATGGGAATCAGTGATGATTAGAATCACGATGAAAACATTTCCAGATACAATAATCAGGTAAAGCATAAAAAATAGGATTAAGAATAAGACCTGCATATTCCATGAGTGGCAAAGTCCCAGAAGCACAAATTCTGAGACTGTAGACACATTTCCTTTATCCATTTTATTCAGTGTATCCTCTAAAATAACCTAGAGAGAAGGATAGATGGTCAGTTAGTGTTGTGGGAATGGGTACCTAACTTTTAGAACTTTGTTGAAATTCTATTTCATTTAAATTTATATTTCATTGAAAATTGACATTTATATCTGAAAGTGGAAGATATAACTGGGAAGACCAATATTGGCAAAATGTTCCTGGCATTATGCCTTTTAAAAAAATTCTCAAGTTAGTAAACATACAGTGTAGTCTTGGCTACAGGACTAGAATCTAGTGATTCATCACTTACATATAAAAATCCAATGCTCATCCCAACAAGTACCCTCCTTAGTACCCATCAATCATTTTCCCTACGCCCATCAGCCCTTAGTTTTTTCTCTATATTTAAGACGCTCTTATGGTTTCTCTCTCTGTTTTTATCTTATTTTTCCTCCCCTTCTCCTATGATCATATGTCAAGCTTCTCAAATTCCACATATGAATGAACCTCTTTTATAAAACAACATAAAACTATTTTTTTTTACTTATTAATATAAAATATATGTTGGAATAGTCAGTAGGAAAGAAACTTTATAGAAGGCCTTATAATAAGTACCGTGGCATGATAATTCAAAAGTTCAGTCAGGCACAGAATTTATCATTAAGATCACAGTTAAATGAAATTCATTTAGTAAACTAAATGATTAGAAAAAATTGTCTGTGGAGAATTGTATGAAAAAGTGATTCACCACAGAGGAAGGTAACTAAGATTCAGAGTCTGACTTGAAGTCTGAATGGAAGCTTGTTATACTCAAGGTTGCCCATAGAGAATATTTTTCACTTACAGTTGACCTTTGAACAACACAGGTTTGAATTCTGCACATCCACTTATATCCAGATTTTTGTCAATAGGCACAGTACTGTAAATGTATTTTCTCTTATGATTTTCTAAGTAATATTTTTCTTTTTTCTAGCCCACTTCATTGTAGTAATGTAGCATATAAAATGAAAAGAATACAAACTATATTTCAGTCAACTCTATTATTGCTAAGGATTTGGCCAATAGTAGGCTATTAGTTGTTAAATTTTGGATGATTTAAAAGTGGTAGAAAGATTTTTGACAGCATTTTTCAAGGGTAAACTGTATATCAGTGGATGCCATAAGATCTGTAGGTTTAAAAATATCACCATACAAGTTTCAAATACATATAAATGTTATTTTGAGGATGTGAATTGTAGACATATGGAATCAGAATACATGTTTGTTAGTGCTGAGAGAGCATGAAGTTAAAACTTCAGAGATCACCAATTATTTACCTCTAAATATATATTTATAATTTTGTTACTTTATACAAATATATAAATACAATTATGATATTGTTTATACTCATCCTTAAGTAAGTTATTTTTCGCACTGGATGGTGGAAAGTTAATTGGATATCTCTCTTCTCCCTTTATTATTTCTTTCCCTTTGCTTTCTTTTACTTTTTGTGTGTCTCTTCTTTTTTTACCCTTTGAAGTCTTAATGATGATGCCAAAGAGAGCAGAACTGTGAAAACCATTACCTGATCATGAGCACTAGTTTCCCTTTCCCTTATACATAGGACTCAGAAGCACAGGATAGAAATGAAGATACTCCTAAAGAATTAGGTAAAGCACCCATTTGCTGGGGACAAGGGGACATGTGTTAGTATTCCCATAACTTACAAGTTAACATATCCTCTATAATAGAGATGTAATTTCTAAAGAAAATATACTGATATACCCAGTAGACTTATGTCCCTTAAGAAACTTGAACAATTTGGCCTTTACCTTGAAATTTAATTTTTGTCAAGACAAACACCATTCTGAGAGTAGTTGTTGATAACCAGAGTCCCTGTATGTTGGAATAAATGATATAGAAGATAGCTAATAGCAAAAGCAGGATTTCAGTTGTTTTTAGAGAGAAGATTTTGCTAAAATATGAATATGTACATGATATAGTGATGAGCATAGCTACCTTCCAAAGATGGATATGTACATTGCTAGGGAACAGTTTGCCCATAAGAAATCCTTCTTTTTTTAATCAGTTTTGAAATTAACATTTCATAAGAATAATATATTAATTATACCTCATATTAATACTAATCCAGTAATTTGGTCAGTTTGTAGAATGAGCATGAGTTTATATTAGTCAAATCTGGTCTAAAATATAACTCTATTACTTGCTGACTCTGTGACCCTGAGCTAAACTCCTATCTGTTTCCATTTCCTCATCTGTTGAAAAGGCAGTACTCAATCTAATAATAGATTTATTATGATGAGGCAATAAGTATACAGAAAGCACTTAAACTTTTCTGATACTCAGTGCATGATTAGTAAATATTAGTTATTTCCCTTTTTTGCTCATTAAAATGCAACTTAAAGCAGTACAGTGTCTAACCTTACTGGCAGCAATCTTGATCAACAGCCAACTAGTCTGTATAAGCAAATAATATGGTACCACCTTTTTAGAAAAAATGCCTCCCTCTTATATTTTCTCTAAATTAACAAGCAAATTCTTAGCAACCAGTAGAATGTATATATGCAAAAGAAGTTTCAGAAATGCTTGATTTTCAATAGCTTAGCAATTTTTTCACCTTTCAGTCTACTTTTGTCCAAGACGGATTATTAATATTTTAAGTAACTGTCCATGAGACAAAAGCACATTCTATTAAAACATCTTTGAGATTCTTAACTGAAACTCAGAGAATTTTCACAAAGGGGCTAATGATAACCTTGGGATCAGTAAAACTGAAAAATTAGGAAAGGAGACAAATTGAGTTATTGGGGAGTACTAAAATACAACAACATGTTTGTCATGCTCTTCTAGATTCAGTGTTAATCCACTAAGATTTAAAAAGAATAATCATCCTAAAACTAAAATTCTCAACATTTGTATTTTTACAAGGAGAAAATGAGACTCAAAGAATTTAATGGATTGCCTGACATATACACGGTGTGAGGTGCACAGGGAGAAAGTCCAAGTTCCTTCTGCTAGCTTAAGATGTCTTCCTTTTCTCTCAGGTTGTAAGTTTTATCTTATTCCTGTAGAAATTGAGTTTTACATCACTTCCCACTGGATATAGAACTGTTGTTAGTTCTGTCTCTATGTTAAAAGTTATCTTAACGTGAAGTAGTCTATGTGACATGAAAAGCTTTATCTTCTTAAATGGCAAGATCCACCTAAGCCAAGAGAGCTGGAATGTGATAATGTCCAGTAGCTGTCAAAGAAGAGAGATCTTCCAAAGGAAACCTGAGAGCATCTCTGTGGTGCTGCATGACGGTGGTATGTACACCTTTGTCAAAGAGACCATAGAAGCTCCCATAGGAATAGGATGGGAGGAGAAAAACCGTATTACCTTCTTTAAAGGTCAGAAGTTAAACAAGCCATAGTCAACTCCCAAGCAAGTGGACATGGGTGATACGGGTGCTTACAGATATTTTAAAAATTATTGCAAAGAAGAGGCACAGAGAACATGAGATAACTTACTAAGCACAAATTTCCTCAAAGACCAGATTGCTATTTCCTCTTCTCTTCTGATGTATGGTTAAGATGACATCCACAGTTGGGTAGAGACAGTATCTGTGGAAGCACTTTCCCTCGGCCTGATATATATTCACCACTAGAAGAAATCCCTTGGGTGAAATTTTCCTACTATATTCCGGGCAGAACAAGCATCATGAAAATAATTTACATTGGACATCTGTTGGGGACTTCATGTCAAGAGTAACTTTTGGATATTCTAGATATCAGAACAAAGAGACAAAAAATTATACTTCAACTATGCATTAACATTAGTCAAGTTTTAAAGTATTTTTAATTTAACATATAAGCACTAGGAGAGATTTTCTGCAATATTAATCTCTAACTAGATTTACATCATCAAATTCAATTAAGGTTTTACTTCCAGTTGTAAGAGAAGTCATATCCTGACTGGTATACTATGTAACCACCATGATAGGTGACTTCATAATGAGCAGCTCTCTGTACCCGCCTACCCAAACTTAAAGTTAATATAGAGGCCTTAAGTGGGTTCAGCCATATATAGTGTCCAGACAGTCTCAACACCACATCACTCTCTCAAGGCTGTATCCTTAGGGCAGCTTCTGGGAGGGGGGAAGGCAAGTGAAATGCACATTCCAAATGTAGGGGAGGAAGGAGAAGCCTCCCATTGCCCAGGTCCAGCTCGGGAGTCACCTGGTGGTCATGTCCTCTTGATGATGCCCTCTTCCAATTCTCTGAATATATTCTTAAAAGTTATTTCTACTTGCAGCTCTATCAGTTTTTGCCTCATATGTTTATAACTCTGTTTTAGGGACATAAATAATTAATTGTTATTACTTCCTGATTAATTGATTTATTTCTCATTATCCCTGGTAATATTCTGTGCTCTGATACATACTTGGATATTAAAATAGCCACTGATAATTTCTTTAGATTTATATTCATATATTTTTCAATCCTTTTAGTTTTTAAAATTTTTTAATTTTTTAATTTAAAATTTTTTAAGTTTATGTATTTATTTTGAGAGAGAGAGACAGAGCACAAGCCAGGGAAGGGCAGAGAGAGAAGGAGAGACAAAATACCAAGCAGAATCTGCATGCTTAGTGCAGGACTGGATGCAAGGCTTTAACCCATGAACCCTGAGATCATGACCTAAGCCTATTTCAAGGTGTGCCACCCAGGTGCCTCTTTTTCTTTAAAAAACTTTTTTTTAAATAGGCTTTTCCTTTAAAGTAGTTTTAGATTTACAGCAAAATTGAGTGGATTGTACAGAGTTCCCCTGTACCTCCTGCACCCTGACAGTAAACATTCGATACCACAGGAGAACATTCCTTACAATTATTGAACTCACACTGACACATCACTGTCAGAGTCCATCATTTCCATTATGGTTCACTTTTGGTGTTATTTCTATAGATTTTGTCAAATGTATAATGACATGTACTCACCATTTTAGTATTACAGACAGAATAGTTTCACCTCCCTAAAATCATCTGTGCTCTCTCTATCTTTCCCTCTTTTCTAACCCCTGACAACTACTAATTTTATTGAATTCCGTAGTTTTGTCTTTTCCAGAATGGATTATATTTGGAATCATGCAAAATTTGCCCTTTTAACCTTAACTTGACTTTTTTTCACTTGGTAATATGCATTTAAGTTTCTTCCATGTCTTTTTCTATAGCTTGGTAGCTTATTTCCTTTTAGCAATAAATATTACTTCATTGTTTGGATGTACTACAGTTTATTTATTGATTCACCTTCTGAAGATCTTGGTTGATTCCAAGTTTGGGCAATTGTGAAAAAAACACTGCTATGAACCTCAGTATGCAAGTTTTTGTTTCAGTGTGTTTGAGGGAGTACCAAGCAGCATCGTTACTGGATTGAATGGTAAGAGTTTGTTTAGTTTTGTAAGAACTGCTGGATTTTCTTTAAAGCGTCTGTATCATTTTGCATTTCCTTCAGAATTAGAGTTCCTGTTGCTCTGTATCCGTGCCAGCATTTGATGTTGTCAGTTATGGATTTAGTAATCCCAATAGGTCTATAGTGGATCTCGTTGTTGTTTTATTATTTTAAATTTTATATATTTTGAGAGAGAGAAAGCAAACATGAGTGATGAGGGGCAGAGAGAGAGAGAAGAGAGAATCTCAAGCAAGGAGCATGATATGGGGCTCGACCTGGGACTTGAACCCACGAACCATAAGATCATGACCTGAGCCAAAATCACTAGTAGATGCTCATTTGACCAATCCCACAGGCGCCTCTTGCTCTTGTTTTAATTTTTAGTTCCTTTATGGTATACGACGCTGAACATGTTTACACACGCTTATTTGCCATCTGTATATATTCTTTAGTGAGGTTTTGTTCAGATGTTTTGCCCATTTTTAAATCATGCTATTTCCTTATTGTTGAATTTAAAGAGATCTTCGAGTATACTTGTTAACAGTCCTTTATCAAATATATCTTTTGCAAAAATTTTCTTCCCCTGTGGCTTATCTTCCCCTTCTCTTGGCATTGTTTGTTTGCAGAGAAAAAGCTCTAAATTTCCATGTAACCCAGCCTGTCAGTTATTTCTTTTATGGACTGTCATTGTCAGGGCACCTGGGTGGCTTAAGTGGCCAACTCTTGATATCAGATTAGGTTTTGATCTCAGGGTTGTGACTTTAAGGTCTATGTTGGGCCCTGCATTGGGCATGAAGCCTATTAAAACAAAAACATAATAGTAATAAAAAGTCATTGCCACACAAGGTCATCTAGATTCTTTCCTATGTTATCTTCTAAAAGATTTATGTTTATGCAGTCACAGTAAGTCTGTGATCCATTTTGAGTTAAATTTTGTGAAAAGTAGAAGTGTGTATAGATTCCTTTTTTTTTCTTTTCTTTCTTTGCATGTAAATGTCCAATTGTTTAAGTAGAATTTGTTATAAAGACTATCTTTGCTGTATTGCATTGCCTCTGCTCCTTTCAAAGATCAGTTGCCTAAATTGGTGTGAGTCTATTACTAGAACTTCTATTCCATTCCATTGATGTTTGTCTGTTGTTAGGGCGATACTATATTGTCTTGGTTATTGTAACTTTATAGTAGGTCCTGAAGTTGAGTAGTATCAGTCCTCTGACTTTGTTCTTCTCCCTTATCCTTTATGCCTATCCTATCTGTATCTTTATATTTAAAGTGGGTTTCTGGACTGTTAGTATACAGTTGAATCTATATCTATGAGAGAGATATATTGGTGTGTAGTTTTCTTTTTTTGTGCTATCTTTTTCTGGCTTTGGTATCAGAGAAAAATTGCCCCCATAGAATGAATTATGAATTGTTTACTATTCCTCCATTTTCTGGAAGAGTTTTTGAAGAATTGGTCTCGTTTTTTCTTTGGCAGAATTTACCTGTAAAGCCATTGGGCTCTGGCAGTTTCCTTTGGAAAGCTTAAAAAATACTAACAAAATCTCTATTTCTTATATGTCTCTTTAGATTTATTATTTCTTATTGTGTCATTTTAGGCATTTGTCCATTTCATATAAATTACCTAATCTGTTGGCATATATGTTTTCATAGTATTCGTTTAAAATGTTTTTATTTTTATAGGGTTGTTAAAGTTGTTTGCACTATAACCTTGATTGTTTCAAACAATAGGCCCTGGAGATAGACTTTCTGCATTTGTCTCTGAATAAAGTCCCCTCCCTCAGGCAGGGCTTCCAATCCCCCTCTTATCTGTAATGCTTACCCTGGACAGATCTCCATGCCATGAAGCCAGAGCTAATAGGAGAGATGGGAGTCACCAGTTATCAAGGCTTGCCTTGGTACCATCTGGGATATAACCTCTTTGTCCCAGTTCTGGAGCATGGAGAGACAATGGGAGCTGCCTCTCTGTATGGGATACAGCACCTGTGTAGCAAAGAACTTTCACAGCACAGAGCTGGGAGTAATAGGAGCAGAATCTGGCTTAAATGTCAGAGACTCACAGAGATTCTTGAATAAATAGTTCTCAATTTGTTGTATGCCCTCTGGTTATTTTCCATAAACTTCAAAAAGTTTAAAGGTTTTAGTTAGTTTTGGGTATTTTTGTCTGAAAACTTTTTCCAGTTTTATTGCTGTGTCTCTTAGGAGATGATTTGCCAATTTTAGTTTATTCCTTTTTATTGCTCCACATATGGATATATCATAGTTTGCTTATCTATTTAGGTTTTTGCAGGTGTTGGTGATCATGAATTGAGCTTCTGTGAACATTTGCAAAGTCTTTGTGTGGAATAAAGACAGTAAGTTGACCCTTGAACAAAGCAGGTATTGGGGTACTAACCCCCTGCATAGTAAAAATTCCCTGCATAACTTTGACTCTCCCAAAACTTAACAACCAATAGCCTAGTGTTCACAGAAGCCTTACCAATAACATACACAGTTGATTAACTCATATTTTGTAGGTTATTATATATTGTATTCTTGCATCACATTAAAGACATGAAAATGTTACTAAGAAAATCATAAGGAAGAGAAAATACATTTAAACTAGTACATTGTAATTTTTGAAAGAAATTGACCTAAAGGTGGCCCTCAGCAGTTCAACCCATATTGTTCAAGGGTTGACTGGAATCTGTTCCTTTCAGAATGTGGGTGCGCTGGATAGCAGTGATTACAGAGTCTGGGATTTCAGCTAGGACCCTAGATCTTCAGGTGCAGTGCCATATAGTTAAACCCATTTTCCTGTTACACAAATAAAACATCAAAGTTGCTCTCTGTCTCTCTCTATATATCTCTTTTAATTTTATTTAAACCAAAACTAGTTAACGTATAGTGTAGTAATGGTGTCAGAGGTAGACTCTCAATTCATTACAGTATAATCAAAGCTTGTCTAAAAATTAGAAATTGTGTAAAATCTTTGTTCTTCCTAGGTCATTTCCCTCTCTTTCTCCACCTTCTCCCTATCTATTCCTGGTCTCCACACTCATCAGGACATCGTTTCTGTAGGGATTTGACCTCAGATGATTGTCATAGAAGAGAAGAGTTAATAAACTCATTCATGGTATGATTTGCATGACTAAAAACGAGCAAATGTGTCACCATTTGTATTTTTGTATATTTAATAAATTTATTAAAAGCAAATGGTTTTATCACTAAAAGATGGAAAAAAGTAGTGGAATTTCAGGTCATGTAGCAAACTATAATGAGTGAAGACTTTAGGCAAGAGATTTTTTTTCAGATCCCATTGAACATAGCCTACTGCACTGTTTTCCTCCGAAATAATTATGCCACTTGGTCATCTCTCTGTTTGTCCTCCTCTAAAAGTACTTTAGAGTTCAAAACTTTCCTCCGCTGTTAATGTCTCAAAACTTTATGATGTACAGAACATTTGAGTCAGATTCCACTTCTTAGGATTTATTTTAATGGGTGATTATGTGTATGTTTTAAAGTCTTCCTAGTAACATTACAGTATATGCAAAATAATTGAAGCAATCTAAATGTCTTACCATTGGGGCTTACTCTCTTAAATGAATTATAGGAATTTTACAATGCAATATTTCATTAACAATAAAATGATGTTTGAGAAAACATGGGAAATAGTCACATTATTTAAGTGAACAAAATGCAGATTACAATGAACTTGGTATAGTATGATCTCATTTTGTAAACATAGTGTATATAGAAATACATAATTTATATATTTTATAAAATGTCAGGCAATTTAACAACAATGAACAGAGATACTTTGGCTATGATGTTAGCTACAACTAAAGAACTTCAAAACCCAAATATCCCTTTGTGGGATTCCTGTGGAACCTGAAAATGTTTGTGCTCAGATTGAAATCTTTGAAGTAAGAGTGTTTTGTAGAGATCTAGAAATGAAGGATAATGAAACAAAACAGGCAAGCTTGTTTTTTCTTAACATAGTTTATTTCCAGCTTCTTACAGTCATTAATAATTTAGGGAATAATATGCCTGAGGGTTTCCAAGGAAGTTCTGTGAGTAGCCACTGGTTTGGCTGGAGAAATACCAGATCAGGACCTCATAACTTCTTGTCTAAGTTTAATGGTATTGTTAGATTAATTATCAAAAGGATTTGTTTAGTCCTACTCTCTTTTCTGCGTAACCGTATAGTTAAAATATTTCTAGAGATTTGCTCATTTTAGCCACTCTGACTAAATGGCAATGAGAAACAATGAAATCTGGCCATGTGTAGCAACATGGATGGACCTTGAGGGTGTTATGCTGAGTGAAATAAGTCAGGCAGAGAAGGACAAATATCATATGTTTGCACATATAGGAGGATTAGGAGGAACTTAACTGAGGAACAAGGGGGAGAAGAAGGGCGGAAATGGTGGGGGAAAGGGAGAGAGACAAACCATGAGAGACTCTTGAATGCTGACAAAAACTGAGGACTGATGGATGTGGGGGGGAGGAGGGATGGGCATGGAGGAGGTCACTTGTGGGGATGAGCACTGGGTGTTATGTGGAAACTAATTTGATAATAAACTATTTGTAAAAAAAAAATATTTCTAGAGATTAACATATTGGGTGAAGATATAGAGGGAACATGCTGAGAATACAAAGCTGCTGGTTTGCAAGTGACAGAAGGAGTAAAAAAGAAGTCCCTGTTACAAACGTCTAGTTTTAATAACACTGTCATTAATCAGTGGCCATTGTTCAAGGAAATAGAGGATTTATTTTAGGAGAGATATTGAGGCTGTTGATTCAAAGAAATTTCTTTAAACTGTGTGTTAGTTAATGTAGAGAGTGGGTATGAGGGAGAGTGTGGTGAATGAAAAGATTAAGTTATGATCCCTGACCCTATTCAGGAACGAGACTGATTGAGGGAATATAGCTTGCACTTAATAAGCAACTACAGAACAAATGGAGAAGACATCTACCAAGTGCCCAGTTGTACACCATACAGAAGTTCAGAGAAGGAGAAGGGATATGTTTTCACTGATAAAGTCTTGTTCTTGGAACTTGTTTTAGTTACACAGGTGGAAATAAAATATGTACAGGTTTGAACATCAGTACCTGTTTATAAAAAGCTACAGTGTACTAGACCCTTTGTTAAGATATTAACTGTGATAGAGTTTTAACAAGTAGACATGACTGATTGTCTGCTGCTAACAGATGCCCCCCAAACCCTTCTTCTTTTTCCTGCCACTTCTTCCCAGCTTCAGTTCAGATCCTCTAGTTAACTTACATGATCCCCAGACTTCAAGCTATCACATCCATAGTCACTCCCATTAGTAAAGTTATCTGATTAAACCATTCCCCGACAGTGAGTTTCTAATCCATGAGGATAGTCAAGGCTATAGTATTTTGTCTTCAAACATGACCATCTAATGAGTCGTACACCCTACGTTTAATCACTTGTGTGGCCTTCTATTAAATTTGAGCTGGCCTAGAGATTTTCCCTTGCCCCGTAGGATGTGGTGGAAGTCATATTTTATGACTTACAAGTCTAATAATAAAGAGCTCTGTGAGGTCTGCCTGAGCTTCTTGGAACACTTACTTTTGGGCCATCCCCTATGGGAACCCAGCCACCATGCTGTGAGAATCCCAGGCTTCACAGAAGAGCCACATTTCCATGCTCTGCTCACCAGTCCCCAGTGAGCTCCTAGAAGACAGCAGACATCAATTTCTAGCATTAGAAATCCAGTCTATTTAACTTTTAGTTCATTGCAGCCACAACTATCAAGTACCTGCAATTGCACTGAAGGGCCCAAGTAAAACCATCCAGCTGAACATAATTACCCTATAGAATTATGGAAGATAATTATAAATGGTTTAATCCACTGAGCTAGCATTTGTTATGTAGCAATAAATAAACAGAATAAAGCTCATGGAAATGAGCCCATAAATGCATTCATTTATCTGTACATATCCCATAATTACCTATCAACATACCTTTACCCCTGAGTGGCAGTCCTAGAGGATCCATTTCAACTATGACTGTGCACAGTGACTTCCCTTATGAGGATGCTTGGTCCAGTCAACTAGCATGTACATTACAACACAAGTGTATCTGTGGCAACCCAAAATCATTAAAAAAAAAATGCCTTTTATAGGTCACTTCCTTTAAAACACACAAACTATTGGTATCTGATATTAATGTTTGTCAAAATCCTGACTTAATATTTTATTTTTTTAAATATAATTTATTGTGAAATTTGTTCCATACAACACCCAGGGCTCATCCCAGCAAGTGCCCTCCTTCATGCCCATTACCCACTTTCAACCCTCAGTTTGTTCTCAGTATTTAAAAGTCTCTTATGGTTTGCCTCCCTCCCTCTCTGTAACATTTTTATTCTCCTTCCCCTCCCCCCATGGTCTTCTGTTGAGTTTCTCAAGATCCACATATGAGTGAGAACTTATGGTATCTGTCTTTCTCTGCCTGACTTATTTCACTTAGCATAATACCCTCCAGTTTCATCCATGTTGCTGCACATGGCAGGATTTCATTCATTCTCATTGCCATGTAGTATTCCATCGTATAGATAAACCACAAATTCTTGATCCATTTGTCAGTTGATGGACCCTTAGGCTCTTTCCATGTTTTGACTATTGTTGAGACTGCTGCTATGAACATTGGGATACATGCGCCCCTATGCATCAGCACTCCTATATCCCTTGGGTAAATTCCTAGCAGTGCTATGGTGGGAGTGCAAACTGGTGCAGCCGTTCTGGGAAACAGTGTGGAGGTTCCTCAAGAAATTAATAATGGAACTACCCTATGATCCTGACTTAATATTTTAATTTAGATTCCACCTAAAACATCTCAGCATGCCAATTGTTTTTAAATTTNCTTCAGCAACCACCACCCTGATCACTCAGTGGCTGTCAACATCAAGGCAAGATGCTCCATTGGCACAAAGATTACAACTTGCTGAAAGCTCAGATAATGGTTAGCATTTTCTAGCAATAAAGTTTTTTAACCAAGAAATATATATAATATATATTGTTTTCTTGAGACATAATTCTGTTGCACATTAATATACAGTATACTGTAAACTTAAATGTTATATGCAGTGGGAAACCAAAAATTCAAGTAACTTGCTTTATTGTGATTTTTGCTTTATTTTAGTCATCTAGAAACATACCTCAAGATCTCTTGAGTATGCTTGTAAGAGTTCTGTAGTGTATTGTTTTTAATGTAGGAACTCTTTCTTTTTTAAATTTTTAAATTTAAATTTTATTTATTTTTTTAAATTTATATCCAAGTTAGTTAGCACATAGTGCAAAAATGATTTCAGGAGTAGATTCCAATGATTCATCCCCCGATGTATAACATCCAGTGCTCATCGCAACAAGTGTCTTCCTTAATGCCTGTTGCCCATTTAGCTCATCTCCCTTCTGACAACTCCTCCACCAACCTACAGTTTGTTCTTTATATTTGAGAGTCTCTTATGTTTTTCCATTTTTATATTATTTTTGCTTCTCTTCCCTTATGTTCATCGGTTTGTTTTGTTTTTGTTTTTGTTTTGTTTT
>NW_027532418.1:466580-500176 GCF_008692635.1 Crocuta crocuta | reverse complement strand
TCTCTAGCTCATATTCCAAAATCTCTGACACCTCTTTCCAAACCTGAGATTTTGCTTTTCACTACTGACTATAACAAACTCAGCTGACCTTTGCTATTTTGTCTGAGCTTTAACAGGCAAATGCGTTGACCTTATGGTTGCAACATTTCTTTTGCTTACCAGTTCAGAGGCAGTTACAGGCAGTGTGGTCAGATGGGAAAATACCTAGATGGCCAGGAATCTTCTGGACTCCTAGTTCTTTAAGAAGAAACAGGTTGCTAAGGTTTATAAACTCCAACCTATGGTCTTCTGAATATTGTTTCTGTTAGGCAGTGTTCATTATGTATTAGAAAATTCTTAGACTCTTCAATGGGTGATTCTATTGGGAATTCTGTCTGTTGAGAGAATAATGCTTCACAAAAATGTGTTTTGTGATGGTTTCATCTTTTAAAGCAGTAACAGTTTGAAAGGAGGGATAAAGTGAAACCCCTTAGGGATCTTTGGGAGATTTAGAGTGAGACCCCCCAGGGAGATTTTTAGAGCTGGTGGCTACTTTCTTCTCTTGTCTTCAAGTGGCCGTGTACATTTTTTTTTACTTTTTGGTAGTAAAATGATCAGATTAAGAAAAGTTTGTTGCTTCTTGTGCCAGCAAAATGAATAACTGTTTCCAGCCTTATTATTTATATGACTCATTTTCTTTCTTTATTTTTAATGTTTTATTTATTTCTCGGAGAGAGAGAGAGAGAGCGTGAGAAGGGTAGGGTCAGAGAGAGAGGGAGTGACAGACTCTGAAACAGGCTCCAGGCTCTGAGCTGGCAGTCAGTACAGAGCCCGACGTGGGGCTCGAACCCACGAACTGCGAGATCATGACCCAAGTGAAAGTCGGACGCTTAACCGACTAAGCCACCCAGGCGCCCCTGTATGACTCATCTTCAAATAAAATTCTCACAGGAGAGATACCAGATGAATGGAATGTAAGTCATGTACCTGTATCTTGGCAGTGAATGTGGTTGGGAAATACATCTTTTTAAAAAATCCTTTATTAGCAAGGCACTGTTATTTTAATGGTATTTACAAAACATGAATGTGTCCAAAGCTTTTAAGAAGCCACAAAACATAGAAGTCTCTACATATAATTCATTTACAGTGACCTCAGATGTCAATACAGAAACATGTCACTTCCTTACCCTAGACAAGATGCGATCAGATTATTTCCATTGAATTTAAATGTGGGTTCAATCGCTGTATGTCTAAGCATCCTTATGTTTGTACCTTGTATCAATTACAGAATCAAACCTAACCAGCAGAGAATAAGTAATTAATTTATATAAAATGTTGTTATAACTTAATCTGTGGAAAGAAAATAAATATTTATTTTATTCCTGGCAAGTTGACAGCAAGTTATTAGGGGATGCAGCCTCAAGTTCCTCCTAATCCTCCTATACGTGCAAACATATGATATTTGTCCTTCTGGATGCACCCTCTTTAAATGAAGTCCAACCTAGCAATGACACAGAAATGAGTAGAAAGTGAATGACCTGAGAAACTAGATTAAAAATTAGGAGAATATCTGACTGAAGCATTTCATAGCACTGATGTAACATGAACAGTCTAGTCCCAGGCACATGAGAACTTGTTAGGGTGGTGTGATAAGCTGTTTCTTTTCTGGTTTTTTTTTCATACTTATTAGAATATTTGAGACACACCTGTGATTAAGAGTGGGGAAGGTCTTTATGACCTGATATATCCAAAATACATTAATAAATGAAAAGGCCAAAATAATGTATATAGTAAGCGAACAAAAAGGAAAATAAGGGGAGAAGGAACCATATATCTGCACATTTGTGCAAAATGAAACATTGGAAGCAAGCCACTAAACACTGAGATTTAAAACACCTGGGGCATGAAAATTAAAGGAAGATTGAGGAATTGTTGAAGATTAAGTAAAAAAGAGATGTGACCATGAAATACCACTTGTGATCCTAAATTGGTCCTGGATCAGATACTTTCTTTTCTAAAAGAACATTATTTACATAATAGCAGAAAAAATTTAAAAAGGTCAATATATTAGATATTTAAGCATACTAATGTTGATTTCCAAATTTGAAAATTACATTTCTTTTGTAAATACACACTGAGGTAGCTAGAGGTAAAAGAGCATTATGTCTATAACTTACTCTCAAAACTCAGAAATAAAATTACATGTGCATATATAATATACATGTAACATGCATATTAATATATCTGTACAGATAGATAATCATGTATATCTATATTATGCAAATATAATTTAACATATATACCTATATGTATACCTTCTATATACATAGATCTATACATGTAAATATATTATCGTATATTTGTGTATCTTTATATATACATATAAACCAAAATTAAATATTATTAATATTATAGCAAAAATTTGTCTATCAATTGCTTATAACAGGCAAACTTAAAATGATATTTGCAAGTTGAAGATAACTAGATGTTAAGCCATACACCAAGTGATGCTACCAAAACAATAAGGTAATGATAAAATGAAAGATAAAAAGTGAAAGTTAATAGAAAACTGAAATCATGTATATTTAAATACATGTGTATACATTTGATTTTAATTCATTCAAATTAGTATTTAGCCAGACATATAAGTTACTAGCTAATGTATTGAGCAGTGCAGATGTACAGCATGCAAATCAACAAGAAAAGCACAGAAAACCCATTTTAACTGGGCCAAGATCTTAAAAAAGTAATTCATACAAAAGTGGAATAGCTAATAGGTATGAGAGAGGTTCCAAATTCACTGAAAATCTAAAAACGGCAAATTAAAGCAAGAAGATACTATTTTGCATGCGACCAAAAATTTATAAAGGCAGATTATGCTGTATTTTGTAGTGGGGACATGAGCAGTGGGATCCTGCTCTGTAGGTGGAACTAGGTAAAGTCATTTTGCAAAGCAGTCTGTAATATTTAGTGAAATAAAGTGGGTAAATGCTTTATGTCCAGTTCTTTTCACTTCTGGGTGTTTATCTTAGAGAAGTCCTTACAGCTACATGGACTACTGGACAGAGTTATTAATCATGAAATCATCGGAGCACCTGGGTGGCTCAGTTGGTTGAGCGTCTGACTTTGGCTCAGGTCATGATCTCATGGTTTGTGAGTTCTAGCTCTGCGTCGGACTCTGTGTGGACAGATCAGATCCTGGAACTGCTTTGGATTCTGTGTCTCCCTCTCTCTCTGTCCTCCCCCGCTCATGCTGTCTGTCTGTCTCTCTCTCAAAAATAAGTAAGCATTAAAAAATTTAAATAAAGAAATAATTTATGGTAACAGGTAATCAGAAGCAGTTCAGCTATCTGTCATTTGGTAGATAGTAGGGTGATTGGTATTGGTACTACTGGATAATAGTAACGCTTTGAAGTAAGAACTCCTTTTACATAAAACAATATGAATTGTATTCAGAGGAAAAGAACATAGAACGGCATTTTGTAAATTAAATCATATACATTCATAGAACAGTGATTCCTATTTTGTAAGGAAATTGACATATATAAAGGAAAATTGTAAATACATCTAGAGTGAGTGACTATTTGAAGAGAATTACAGTCAAGAATTTAGAAAAAACATAAATAGACTCTAATATATGATAAACTGAGGCATTGTTTTTATCTTGATGCTATGTAAAGGTTAGAAAAGATACAGGAAAAATGACCAACATATGTCATCTGGCATTTTAAATCTTCTCCTCACTGCATGATAGAAAGAAACCATCAACAAAACAAAGAGGCAATCTATGGAATGGGAGAAAATATTTGCAAATGACATATATGATAAAGGATTAATATCTAAAATATGTAAATAAAATTCAACCCTCAAAAAACAAATATAATTTAAAAATGGGCAGAAGATATGAATAGACATTTTTCCAAAGAAGACATACAGATGAAAAGATGCTCAACATCACTCACCATCAGAGAAATACATATCAAAACTACAAAGAGATACCACCTCACACCTGTCAGAATAGGTAAAATCAACAATACAAGAAGCAAAAGGTGCTGGTGAGGATATGGAAGAAGGGGAACCCTCTTACGCTGTTGGTGGGAATGCAAATGTGTATAGCCGCTCTGCAAAACCTGAAAGTGAGCAGGTGTGAATTTAGAGAAGATGGCGGTAGGTGAGGGAGCTTATATTCAACTTTTGTTTATTTTCTTCCAAGTTTTTATTTAAATTGCATACAGTAATATTAGTTTCAGGTATAAGATCTAGTGATTCATCACTTACATACACTACCCAGTGCTCATCACAACATGTGCCCTCCTTAACACCCATCACCCATTTAACCCATCCGTTCCTCCACCCACTGCCCCAGCCAGCAACCCTCAGTGTGTTCCCTATAGTTAAGCCTCTGTTTTATGGTTTGTCTCCCTCTTCCCCCCCACCCCCATGTTCATCTGGTATTTTTAATAATGAGCTATCCTTAATGTATTTTAAACTGTTTGAGGGGCGCCTGGGTGGCGCCAGTCAGTTGGGCATCTGACTTCGGCTCAGGTCATGATCTCACGGTCCGTGGGTTCGAGCCCCGCGTCAGGCTCCGTGCTGACAGCTAGCTCAGAGCCTGGAGCCTGCTTCAGATTCTGTGTCTCCCTCTCTTTCTGCCCCTCCCCTGCTCACGCTGTCTCTCTCTCTCAGAAATAAATAAATTTTTTAAAAAATTTAAAAAATTTAAAAAAATAAAAACAAACTGTTTCAGACAACAGAAAAAGAGAGAAAGTTATGCAATGAACAGTTCTGAAACAAACCAAAAGAACAGTTAGTCGATTAAACCGGAAAGATGGAAAACAAAAGAAAAGCCATATTATTACAACCTGGAGTTTCAACTACATAGTCAAGGAAATTTTGACAATATTATGTCAATCCACTAGTGTAACAGATGAAATGAGAAGAGATGCAATCATCTTAAAGTGTGCATAAAATTTTTAATCAATTCTACAGCCATTCATGATTTAATAAAATATTGGAAATTAATAGAAAAGGCATATCTTAATTTTGAAAGGATATATTGCCCGTGATAATATTTTAGAAAGAGACACTGTAAATGGTACTGGTGGTTCTGGCCAAATGCAATACAGCAAAATGCAAACAACCCGCAAACCTTTGATTTGGAAAGGATGATGAACACAATTACTACTTGAATTTTAGATAAACTAATTAGTGTACTCAAAGGAATCTGTAGACAAAATAAGAATGAATGGTAAGACAGTTCAATAAATTTGCTGTATATGCAATCAGCAAACAATCTGTTTTTCTACATCAGTAAAAACCTACTAAAATTTAGCACCAGAGAGGTTCCATTGTGATAGTAACAAAATACAATGCCTGAAAACAAATCAATTAAAATATCACTAAATAATATAAAATATTATATAACATGTTATATAAAAAGGTAACAACATAAAGAGATATGTTAGATTGACAAATTAGAATAATCAAAATCATAGTTATCTATTCTTTCCAAATTAATCTATAAATTCTATCCAATTTCAATTGCTATTCCAGAATCGGTTTTGTAGAATTTGACAACTTATCCAAAAATCATCTAGACAAGTTGGTTGACAGGTGGAACTGGTATATACTTAAAGTAGAACATTTAACACAGATGACAATAGTAACTATATTTAAGACTGTGTAGTATTATCTCTGAGAAACAAAATTACTGATAGATGGACTGACAGAGGCCAGAAACAGACATGAATGAATGGATGCTTTATATGTGCTACTAGGGAAAAGCTATTCAATAAATGGCATTTGGATGATCATTTATATTCATATAAAAATAAGTTTGCTTCCTATAAGATACCAATATAAAATTCAACTTCCGGTTGGATTAAATAAATATGAAAAAATAAAAATTTAAAATTATAAAAGAAGACAGAGGCACCAGGGTAGCTCAGTCAGGTAAGCATCTGGCTATTGATTTTGGCTCAGGTCATGACCCCCATGGTTGTGAGATCAAGTCCTCTGTCAGGCTCTGTGCTGGGTGAGGAGCTGTTTAAGATTCTCTCTCCCTCTGCATGCATCTCTCCCCCACCTGCACACTCTCTCCTCCTTTCTAAGAAAAAAATAAAAAAGAAAAAGACAGAATATTTTGGGCTATCAGCTGTTAAGATATATTACATAAGAGAGAAAATCACAAACTTAAAGGAGGTGATTGATAAATTCAGCTATATTAAATTTTGTGTATGTATAAACATCAAAATGCTAATCCAATCTGTAAGAGTGAAGATATTTTCAGTTCAATCTATGTGTGTATATGTATATTATAAAATATGTATATTTATAAATATATGTATGTAGTTATAAAAATCAGTTTAAAAAGAAAAACCAGAA
The DNA here is from genome assembly GCF_008692635.1 of Crocuta crocuta. NCBI lineage: Eukaryota > Metazoa > Chordata > Mammalia > Carnivora > Hyaenidae > Crocuta > Crocuta crocuta. The sequence continues at coordinate 493,813 of NW_027532418.1, read as the reverse complement.
CAAAAGTATGAACTGGAACAACAAAACAAAATGTGCAGTAAATATTTGAATTAATTCCCAAATTCATTATTAACTAATGAAATGCAATAAATATAAATATTTTTAAACTCATTCAACTAGCAGAGAAAAAAACTCATAAAATCCTATATTGACAAAATGTTGGAGAAATTAGGACTCTTCATAGGATGTAAACATCTGCAGTGTTGAAAAAAGTTTAGTGATTACTAATAAAGTTAGAATGTTTATAATTTACACCTCAGCACTTCCAGTTCTAAGTACACATCCTAGAGAAATTATCATAGATGCACAAAGAAATATATACATGTATGTATGTATGTATGTATGCTCAATTGAGCCATTGTTAAAAGAGTAAATAATTTGAAAGTTCTAAATGTCTCCCAAGATTTAAATACATTTTAGTCTATTTTAAATCAGGATATTCTGTAGACATTAAAGTGAATACACTATATTTAACAAATGATGGTGGGAGAGCTGGATATCTGTATGTAAAAGATGAAGTTGAACCCTTACCGTACAACATATACATAAATTAACTCAAAATGGATTAAATACCTAAATGTAAGACCTGACACAATAAAACCCCTAGAAGAAAACATAGATGAAAATCTTTAAAACACTGGATTTGTCAGTTATTTATTGGGTATGTCACCAAAAGTTAAGGCACCAAAAAAAAAAAAACAGACAAATAAGACTACATCAAACTTAAACACTTCTGCGCAGCAAAGGAAATAATCAACAAGGTAAAAGGGCAACCAACAGAATGAGAGAAAATATTTGCAAATCATTTATCTAATAAGGAGCTAATATCCATAATATGTTTTTAAAAGTCTTATGACTAAACAACAAAAAAACTAATAACCCAATGAAAAAACAGGCAAAAACATGAATAAACTTTTATTGAAGAAAATACACAAAAAGCCAACAAATATGAAGAAAATGCAATGTCACTAATCGTCAGAGAAAGGTGAATCAAAACCAGAATATTACTTCACCCCTGTTAGGATGACCACCATCAAGACAAAAACAAAAACAGAAAATAACAAGTACAGACAAGAATGTGGAGATGTGGAGAAATTGGACAACTTTGCACTGTTAATGGGAATGTAAAATGGTATAGCCACTCTGGAAAAAAAGTGTGAAGTTTCCTCAAAAAATTAAAAAAAGAATTACCATAAGATACAACTATCTGACTTTTGGATATGTATCTGAAAGAACTGAAACAGAATCTTGCAGACATATCTGCACACCCTGGTTCATTACAGCATTATTTACAATAGCCAAGAGGAGACAGAAACCTAAATATCCATTGATGGATGAATGGATAAAGAAATTGTGACATATACATACAACGGAATAGTATTTAGACTTAAAAAGAAGGAAACCCTGTCATATGCTACAATATGGTTGGAGTTTGAGGAAATTAGGCTATGTGAAACAAGCCAGTCACAAAAAGACAAATACTGAATGATCCAATTACATGAGGTATCTAACACAGCTAAACCCTTAAATAGAAGGTAAGATGGTGATTTCTGGGAGCTAGGTAGAGGCAAAAAGGGGAATTCTAGAACAATGAATATAGGCTTTCATTTTGCAAGATGAAAAAGCTATAGAAATCTGTTACACAAGGTGCACAAAGTTAACACTACTGTGTACTTAAACATGAAGATATTACATGTCTTTTTCACCATAATAAAGAATGAACCAGAGCAACACAAAATAGATAAATCTTTAAGACACTAAACAGAGCAAAAAATTACTTTTACAATAATAGCTTGTACAGATTCATGTATATCAGGGTAAAAACATGGAAAATATATTTTGTGCATAATATATGAAAAATGATTTTAAAAACATACAAAGGAATGATACCTCTGGAGTTGATGATTGTGACGATCTTTGCTACAGTAAAATAACTGGGTGTAGATGGTTGCTTAGGGGTCTTTATTATCTCTACTAATCCACATTAGTGTCTACACCTTATGATTAAAATAGCTCAAAAGGAGATACAAATATACCTAATGATTTTTAGGGACCTGATTCCTATCCTACTTAATGTGTTTTTTTAAATATAAATTTAGTCTAAAATATGTCATGCACATATGGCTAATAATAATCTTTAAAGCACCATTTGGTCTACAGGTATTATATTACACAAGTATTCTTAAGAGGCATATACTTTATTTGCTTAAGAGACAACGAAGAAACTATTGCATAGAAGATTATAAAAGAAACCCTAAGGGGCGCCTGGGTGGCTCAGTTGGTTAAACGTCCGACTTCAGCTGAGGTCATGATCTCACAGTTCGTGTGTTTGAGCCTGGAGCCTCTTTTGGATTCTGTATCTCTCTGTCTCTTTCTCTGACCCTCTCCTGCTCACACTGTCTGTCTCTCTCCCTCTCTCAGAAATAATAAAACATTTTTAAAAATTTAAAAAACCCTAAGTGGGAAAAAGCAGAACATTTTAATTTGATATCACGGAGGTCATAGAATGTCATTTTGTTTTAATGTCCATGGACTATAAATTAATCTTTTTTTTCTTTTTACAAATAGTTTATTGTCAAATTGGTTTCCATATAACACCCAGTGCTCATCCCCACAAGTGCCCTCCTCCTTGCGCATCTCCCCACTTCCCCCACATCCATCAGTCCTCAGTTTGTTTCTCAGCATTCAAGAGTCTCTCATGGTTTGCCTCTCTCCCTTTCCCCCACCATTTTCCCCCTTCTTCTCCCCCATGGTCCTCAGTTAAGTTCCTCCTAATCCTCCTATATGTGCAAACATATGATATTTGTCCTTCTCTGCCTGACTTATTTCGCTCAGCATAACACCCTCAAGGTTCATCCATGTTGCTACACATGGCCACATTTTATTGTTTCTCATTGCCATATAGTATTCCATGGTATAGATAAACCTTTATAATTTAGTATACTTTATACAATTAAATAAGGTTGAATAGTTTTTGTTTTGTTGTGGAGTGAATGCCTGGGATATATAGGGGCTTCTTTCTTTTTCATTGTCCATGAGGATTAATTCAGTAGTAATGTTCTTACCTGGCTCTGGGAAAGTTATGTGAGAACAAATATGAATACAAATAAGAATGAAGGAATAAGGTAAAATGAGCTGTGTGTTGCCTATACATCAGATGGAATTTCTATATTCTTAAGGAAGAAAGAAATAAGTGCCTCTTGTCATAGATGACAGTTATTGTTTGAACATACCCACTCATAGAAACTAGCCTGTTTGCCTTGTTAAAAAGAATAATTCTTACACACACATTAAAATCCATAAAAATGTGAGTTTATATGTGTGCACTTGTGAGTTGAAGAGTTCATACAATTTTATGCATATTTACACAACTAAAGAATTTAGCTGAAAGATCCCTATTTCTGAATTAAAAATAGACAAATATATATTTGATTTCTCTTTAATGAGATTTAGTTTTGAACATTTCTGGGTTTCCAACTACAGTGGGCTATTTTTTGTATATTTAATTCTTTATTACATTAAAAAATTATTAACCCCAACTGGATTAAATTTCAGCAAAAATAATCCCCCCAAAACCCAAATATGTCATAGATATGTAATGATGGAACATGTGATAATTTCAGTATACATGATGAATATTTTAAAAAATCTACAAACAAATTAATACAACTTCATTCTGAGGATGTGTTTGGTCTTCAGTCTACTAATGGCTGCTTTCATCTCTTGATTCCTCAGAGTATAAATAATGGGGTTCAGTAAAGGTGTAATAATTGAATAAAACACAGAAAGAAATTTATCCACTGAAAAGCTACTGAATGGCCAAGCATAAATGAAGATAATTGGCCCAAAGAACAGAGTGACCACAGTAATGTGAGCAGACAGTGTGGACAGAGCCTTGGAGAGGCCACCAGAGGATCGACGTCGGACAGTTACCAGAATGATAGTGTAGGAAATGAGCAAGAGTATGAAGCAGATGAAAGACAACAGTCCACTGTCAGCAATTACCAGCAACTCCAGAACATAGGTGTCAGTGCAGGCAAGTTTTAAAACTAAGGGAAGGTCACAAAATATATCGTCTACTATATTGGGACCACAGAAGGGTAAGGTGATAGTAAAAACCATTTGGCTCATCGTGTGCACAAAACCGACAGCCCAGGACAGCAGCACAGAGCCCATGAGGACCCGGCGGTTCATGATGGATGTGTAGTGAAGAGGTTTGCATATTGCAGTGTACCGATCAACAGCCATGACTATGAGAAGAGTCATCTCACTGCCCCCTAAAAAGTGGAGGAAGAACATCTGAGCCATACAACCCCACAAGGAAATAGTTTTAGTCTCCCTGAGAAAATCTGTGACCATCTTAGGGGTTGTGATTGTGGAAATACACATATCCAGAAAGGAGAGATTTCCAAGGAGGAAGTACATTGGTGTGGAGTACAGATGTGAGTCGAAGGTTACGGCGACCACGATGAGAAGGTTTCCTGCCACGATAGCTGCATAGGCCAACAAAAATATGAAGAAAAAGAACACTTCAAGTTCCCAAGTGTTGGTGAGTCCTAACAAAACAAACTCTGTTACCACTGAACTATTCATCTAGTCTATGTAGGAGTTTTCAAAAAGTCATTAAAATGAGAAAATCTGGATAAAGTGACCGTTTAACCTGTGATAGTTTTGAAGGTATGGCCATAGAGAAAGTAGTACTTGATTCATATAGAAAGAGAAGATGGACGTTTCTGAAAAATACATTTTAATTGATTAATTCAAGCACCATTCACATTTCTGCATTTTTAAACCAGATAGTCACAAAAGAGAAGTTTATTGTAAAATTTTGTAAACATATTTTGCAGATATAGATTGTGTCTCCACACTGATTTGTTGTTTCTATCATGAGTTTATGAACCATGAGTTCAATGGGTCAATGACTAAAGGAACCAAGTGGCCATTAGTCAAATGAGTTAGTTCAAGTGGATAGTATTATGGTCATGTAACTTTGTGGTACCTATTATTTGAAATATCCAATAATGTGCGTTGAGTTTAATTATATTGCACTAAGCAAATAACTTTAGGAACTTAGCAAATTCTTCCTGAAGCTTTAAACTGGCTATAGCCTGCCATATGTTCTTACCGTCCCCCGCAAAAATCATAATAAAACAAGTTCCCTCATTTCTGAGCAGGAAGATAAATATTTCTCAGTGTACTGGTTCCTTCCTTTCCTTCCTTCTTTCTTTCCTTTGCACCTTCCTTCTTTCCCTCCATCCTTCCTCTCTTTCCTTTCTCCACCCCCACACCATGTTTGTTTCTTTCCTTCCTTCTTTTCTCTATTATTCTCTTCTTCCTCCTTCTCCTCCATGTTCTTTTTAAGTGCTCTTTATCTAATACTTTTGTTTCTGGACAAAACTTCTAACTCAGTCTTTTTAGACTTTTCCCTACTTGTATGAATCTATTGTTGTTGGGTTCCTGGCTGGAATTTGCCTTCTTGTCCCTTTGCATTTAGTATGTAGATAGACTCTAAACAACTAGCAATGTTTTTATAAGTACCATTAGTCTTTGTAGCCAGTTCTTTCCTCTGATATTTCATACTTGTGTGCAGACTGATTCTCGGCTCTTACTGTTTCATACATCTTTGACACTTGTACTCTGTGTGTTCCCATCTTGGACTGACTGATGTCTCACTTTTATATACTTTTTCATTTTTATTTATGTATTTTGGCTCCAGCTTTTATTCTCTGTTTTGTTTTTTTCTTTTTGAAAAATTATTAGTGATACACATGAAACACACAGATACAGAATCATATATACACATGTAAACACAAATACATATGCTCACACCACATTCTAGTTCTAGAGCATCAGAACAGGTTGTGGGAAATCTACTCTGAATATACATTTTTTTACTTAGTATTTCATGAAATATGCAGGTGTTATTGTTCATCCCAACTTTAAAAATAAGGAAGAAAAGAAAACCTGAACCAAGAGTCAAGATTTACATTCTAGTCCTGGCATCAACAGTTACTAGGGAAATACACTCTTTAACTCTTTTGAACATTGATTTATGTTGTTATAAGAATAAAGTAATGCCTATTCTGCAAGTCATAGGTTGTTATGAGATTCCAAAGGATAATATATATGGAATATATTTGTATATTTTATTGTATGTACACAGATGGTAGGTATGTACATTCACAGAATTCTGTCTTTAGCGTTATCCCATTTTCTGGTGATTACAGAGATTCTGAAACCAGTTAAGAACCACAGAAGAATTCTATAGAAGACTTGGTAAAGAAGACTCAGTTAAATGAATGTATTTTTCTGTTTTAAATTTAAATGATATAATTACCTAATTGTTTTCATTATAAAGAGTTATTATCACCATTGTTATTCAATTTCACATAGTAATTGAGTTACATAATAGTTATGCATAGTTTTAAAATGATGTAGTCCTCAGTTTCAAAATTCTAAAGAAAAAATATTGAGAATCCTAAAAGTAATTTTTATAGTTTAATATGTAAATTGGAAAATTAAAAGCAAAAAACAATATTTATTAACTTAGGATTTTTTGAAATGTTATGAACTTGTTTATAAAATATATCCAGCTAAGTGTACATGTAGATAGCGTCAAATGTTATGATAGATGAAATCATTCAACGTGATGATTTGTATATATGATCAAAGATGAAATATCTTTTTATAAATTTTTTAACGTTTATTCATTGTTGAGAGACAGAGACAGAGCATGAGTCGGGGAAGAGCAGAGTGAGAGAGGGAGACACAGAATCAGAAGCAGACTCCAGGCTCTGAGCTGTCAGCACAGGGCTTGATGTGAGGCTTAAGCTCACGAACTGCGAAATTATGACCTGAGCTGAAGTCACATGCCCAACCGACTGAGCCACCCAGGTGCCCCAAAATATCTTTAAAATATATATTTTTCTACTCAGACATGGGCAAAAGTAAGATAGAGTATGAGAAACAAAAGAATTCTTCCTAACTTAAGCCACAGTTAAACCTTAAATGGAAAGTTTATGCTTTTGCATGGTGTGTATTATACAAACATGGTGAACTGAAAAGGAATGAAAAATAATTGGATAAAAGTGGATAGGGCCAGGTTTGGTTTCTCTCTAGAAGGAACTTTGTCTTCTGAGAATGGAATGGATGACCTGTGACTGGAGAGCCTGGCTCTTTCTGTATTTTTTATGTGACTAAAGGATGAAAACTTACTGCACTTTTTTACACTGAGGTTGCTTGCCTGGGGAAGAAAAGCTGTGGGATAGCCAATACTGCGTGTCTAAGTTAAGTAACAAATCTTTTTCCATAAATTTCCACAAATGTACTTAAATAGTTCTTTTAATGAGAATAAAGGCTATGCAGTTTTTATTGATCTTAAGAGTTTTTTATGAACCTTTGCTATGAGAGGATAAAGCCATATACACATTGGATAAACCACGGATAATATTCACTCACCACAAAAAAGTGTTTGGAATGTAAAAGTCAGATTTGCTGACAAAACGACCACTTTAAATATTTTTCTAATTAAAAAATAAATTTGTACATATGATTGACAAGAATTCAGCATTATAGATGCACAAAGGGCTTTAAGCTCATTTATTGATCAAGTTAAAATATTAAAATAATTGTTTTAAATGTAGATAGGAAAAAGGCCAGTGGGTACAGAAGAATAGGAAATAGATCTTGGGTTGCAAAATTATAAAAAACAAATACATTAGCAGTACAACTAGACAATTGTATTGAATGAAAGGTCATATGACTTCAGTGAACAAAATAAGTGTACTTGGGCGAAACGTTTTTTAAAAATTGATTTAAAAAATTGAGCCTGCATAGCTCAGTCGATTGAGTGTCCAACTCGTGGTTTCAGCTCAGATCATGATCTCACAGTTCATGGGATAGAGCCCTCATTCAGTATTGACAGAATGGAGCCTCCTTGGGATTCTCCCTCTCCATCTCTTTCTGCCCTTCCCCTGCTCACATGCACCTGCTTGGTCTCTCTCTTGCATGCGCTCTCTCTCGCATGTGCGCTCTCTCAAATAAACTTAAAAAAACTAAAATAAAAAATAAATAATCGATTTAAATTAATCATTTATCTCAGTGTTTATCTCAGAAAATCCTGTGTTCTCTGCATTGAAATAAGTACTCAATGTAGGAAAGTAAAACAGATAAGTAAATTAATGTAAAATCACCATTTCTCATTGTCTTGATATGAGATTTTATTATTTTACATCTAAGACTTGTCACAGATGCTAAACTTAGCCAAGAAAGAACTTAGTTGTTCCATTATTTTATAATATCCTAAATTATTTTGTATTTTTACCCTATAAGGATTAAACTAATTCAAATTTATATTCCTACATAAAAACTCAAGCTATAAAACTGATCCCTCAGATCAGGAATGTGGCTCTTAGTCTTACTGAAACTAGATACAGTGTTTAGTTGCTATTTGACCAAAGTTATCTTTTACTATTGCCTTCATGATCAGAATAATATGGTTTTCATTTAGTTCTAAGTTTCTTATAAAATGTCTCCTCCTTTATTAAAATATACAATTACAATTTTTGTTAGCACTTCTGTTTAAACCTACCAGTTTTATCTGAGGAGCGGCCACTTCAAAGACATGCAAATACAGTGAGATCTTGAATATATATCTTTTTTAACCTCCACGAATTGACAATTAGTTGTAGGCACAAAAAGAAAAAAAAGAAAGGTGACAAGAAATAAATAAGATGCAGGCTGGTGATCAATTCCCAAAGGGAATCATTAAAATAAATGTGCTAGTGTTATCTAGGGTTCAGAGCAAGGACTTACTCTCTCATTATTTTAAGTGGATTGTGAATTTGTGAAGTGTATCAGCCATGTGAACTTTCTCTAGTAGGTGCTTTCCAGAAAGAGCATGAACTCCAGTGTTTTGTTTGGGGGAGGATGAAAACATTAACAGAAAATGGATCTATCATAGATGATAAATTGAGTATATTATAATTCTATTAATTTGATTTTATCAATCTCAGTATTTATAATTTAGTAATAGAAAGCATTTATTCAAGTAAAATTAATATAATATTGAATATGATAAAATTGTCTACACTGAGCAAGGCATAGCAGACATTGCTAACAAATTTCTCACTCTTTTTGCTTGAGTACAGGATTTTTTAAAAATAATTCTTCCCATGAAGCCACTAGCAGTTAGAATTGCCATGAAAAAGAAGTCTTTTAAAAATATTTCTGCTGAGGAGATAGATGTCACAGTTTAGTGTGGCATTTGAGATGTTTGAAAGAAAGAAAAGATTCTTACATATAGAAATTAAAAATATAAGAACAATTTTGGATGCCCTGACTTGATAAGCATGGTACACATAGAATTTTTCAGAATAAAGTTGAATTGTTAGAACATGGTCTAGGAGCAAACTCAAGCAGGGCAGATATACTTAAAAGAGAAGAAGGGAGTAAGAGGGAAAGTATGTAAGTTTGATATTCAGGGTATATTTTACAGCTTTTACACAGCAGAGGAAACCATCAGCAACAGAAAAAAGTAACCTACTGAGTGGGGAAAACTATTTGTAAGTCATATATCCAATAAGGGGTTAATATCTAAAATATATAAAGAATTCATACAAATCAACACCAGAAAAAAAACAATCTAGCTAAAAATGGACAGAGGACCTGCATAGGTACTTTTCCCAAGAAGACATACAGATGGTCAACAGACTAATGCAAAGATGCCCAACATGACTGAGCATCAGGGAAATGCAAACCAAAACCAAATGACATATCACCCACCTTGCACTTGTCAGAATGGCTAAAAATCAAAAGGATAAGACATAACAAGATGTGGAGAAAAAGGAACCTTGTTCTCAGCTGGTGGGAATGTAATTGGTATAGTCAGTGTGGAAAACAGTATGGAGATTCCTCAAAAAATTAAAAATAGAGTTACTGTATGACCCAGTAAATCCACTTCTGGGTATTTAAACAAAACGAAAACACTACTTCAAAAAGATTTATGCACCCCCCACATTTATTGCAGCATTATTTATAATATCCAAAGTATGGCAGTAACCAAAGCGTCCACCACTACATGTATGGATAAGGAAGTTATGGTGTATATAACAATGGAATATTACTCAGTTATAAAAAAGAAGTCTTACCATTTGCAACAACATGGATGGACCTAGAGGGGGTTATGTTAAGTGAAATAAGTCAGAGAAAGACAAATAACATAAGATTTCACTCATATCTTGAATTTAGAAAAAACAAATGAATTTTAAAAAACCAGCAAAAAGCAAAGTTAGACATAAATACAGAGAACAAACTGATGTTTGCCAGAGGTAAGAGAAGTGAGGCAGGTGGGGGGATGGGCAAAATAGGTGAAGGTGAGTGGGAGATATAAGCTTCCATTATGGAAAGTACAAGTCACAGGACTAAAAGACACAGTATAAAAAATAGAGTCAATAATATTATAATAGTGATGTATGGTGACACATGGAGCTATAATTCTGGTGAGTGAGTATAGTAGATAATGTAAAAATTTGTCAAATCACTATGTTGTACACCTGAAACTAATATGTGTGTGAACTATACTCAAAAATTTCACATAAAAATATTTAAAAAAATTTTTAAGACTGAGACATTAAAAAATTGTTTAAAAGACAGCAAAGGAGATGGTCCCCAAGATGATTGAATAAATTTAGGTTTTCTTTTTGCCTTTGGAAGTCTTTACAGTTTCTACAAACTCACTGTTAGTATTATTTAATAAATTCAAGCTTCCTATCTGAAACAGCCCACTAATCTCCCCTCTGCTTCGCTTTTGATGCATTGTATGTCCTACTGAAGAGGACAGAGGTATACTAAACTATAATGTATTCTGGATCCCGTCCCTCCTTTTCTCAAAACACTTCAATGGCCTTACATTGACAATAAAAAGGAATCCACCATGCCCAAAACCTCTGGTCTCTTCCTTTCTGTAAAATCTCAGCATAGATCTTCTACCTTGTATTCATCAGTCTCCTTCACAAGGTCTACCTTTAATACTTAAAAACTCTTTCTCACTTCACCATGTCTATTTACACTGGCCCTTTTGCCTGGAATGCTTCTTTCCTTGCTCAAATGTCTAATTCTAGAACTTTCTTAACGTGTTGCTATAGATGTCTACACTTAAAGTGATCTTCTGAGACCACCACTCCTTACATAAATCCCCCCTTTGGATATTTTCTCCAGAACAGGGTTAAGGTCTGCATCTGTACACAGGTATCTGTATTGCTTTGGACAGTGCTTGGTACCTAGTAAATACTTTTTTTAGAAGTTTCATGAATAACTGATTTCAGTTGAAAAAACATTGAGTGTTATCTGGTAGAGAAAGCTACACTAAGCAGTTCCTGGTCTTAGTCTTTAGCATTTTAGTTGATACTGATTCTTCAAAAACCATTTAGGTATTAAAGATACATTGAAATGTTTATTTTTTGGTATATTTTTACATTCTAATAAAGGGGTTTGTGTATTGAGGGTATACAGTGAGAAACTATTCTTATCCCCATTCAAAAGACAATGCCTCTATGCAGACTCCATATGGTTAACAAATATTAAAAGACATTTTAACACCTATGTAGTTACTAAATATAACTTTAAATTAGTCCAAACCCTACATCAGGACTTTAGATGAGTTCAAGTCCATGAGGAGACTGCCTGGGATTCTGTGTCTTTCTCCTCCTCCCCCACTCATGCTGTCTTTCTCAAAATAAACTAAGATAGTAAAAAATACAACTTTAGAAATGCAAATAGATACTAAGCATCATATAATGTGCTGTCTTTCAGAAGTTACCTATTTTTACATACTGAGCCACTAAAATTTATAAAGTTTTTGAAAAAAGACATGATTGGATATTTTAACATTAGGCTTGTTTACATGAATGCTAAGATAAGGAAATAAAAGGAAATAAGAATGCACACTACTTTATGTATTGAGTCTATGCTATGAACATTTTATTTCAGACATTTAATAAAACTGATCTTAATTCCATGAATATGGAGGGAATAAAACTGATAGTCTTTAAAATTTTCATTTTAGTTATTCTGATAAATATTTAAGTCTCAAAACCCCAAATAGCAGAGAACACAAAACAATCAACTGGTAAAGACTTACTTAGGAAGTGAGGCAAGAACCAATATGGTAGCTTGTGAGTCTCTTAATGGCCGCTTTCATTTCCTGATTCCTCAGGGTATAAATAATTGGATTAAGGAGAGGAGTGATTATAGAGTAAAATACAGAAAGAAACTTATCTGCAGAGTAACTCTTGAATGGGAAAGCATAGATGAAGATAGCGGGACCAAAGAAGAGAGTGACCACAGTGATGTGAGCAGACAGCGTGGACACTGCCTTGGAGGATGCACTGGAGGAGTGCTGCCCGATGGTGACCAGCATGACCGTGTAGGATATGAGCAGGAGAATGAAGCAGATCAGGGACAGGAGTCCACTGTTTGCAATCACCAAGAGCTCTAGGACATAGGTGTCAGTGCAGGCAAGCTTGATGACCAGGGGAAGGTCACAGAAAATGCTATCCACAACATTGGGACCACAGAAAGGTAAACCTACAGTGAAAACCATCTGGCTTGTGGTGTGTGTGAACCCAATCGCCCACGAGAGCAGTAGAAACACAATGAGCACCCTGCGATTCATGATGGTCTGATAGTGCAAGGGTTTGCAGATGGCAACATACCTGTCTATGGCCATAGCTATCAGAAGAGACATCTCTCCACCCCCGAAGAAGTGCATAAAAAACATCTGGACCATGCAGCCCCACACAGAGATGGTCTTGTGTTTTCTAAGGAAGTCTGCAATCACTTTGGGACTTACAGCAGAAGAAAGACATAAATCAAAAAATGATAAATTTGCCAGAAAGAAATACATGGGGGAGTGAAGATGGTTATCAAGAATCACAGAGATCACAATGAGGAGGTTTCCTATTATGATGGCTACATAGACAAGAAAGAAAATTACAAAAAAGAATATCTGAATTTCTTGAGAATTGGAAAGTCCCAGCAAGATGAACTCAGAAATGCTTGATCTGTTGTTCAGGAGATCCATTCATCCTTTTGATGAAATTGTCAGAGGTTGCCTAGAAGAGAGAAAAACACACAGGATGTCATGGAGACTGAGAAATCTGTAAATCTTATCTTTACTTACATCTTGTCTATTATGCAAACAACAATATGACAATATGACTGTTTTGTAGGTATTTAGCAGGAGATATTTCACAGGACCACATGTTGAAAAGTGGAAGGCATGGAGCCTACTAAATGAAATGTCTGTGTTGGTGAGTAGGGGCAAGGTCAGTTAGATATTTGAGAAAACCCCCATTTTCCACTGCAGAGCAGACTTTGTGAACTCATAAGTTACTAGAATAATACAGAAGAGTTTGCAAGGCATCAGCAAAAGAAATTTTTATCTCTTGCAGGAAGTGCATTTACTGACACATTGTTATGACATTCTCAATATGCAGTAAAAAGATTGCCATGGTAAATATTGCTGAAATCACATAAAGCACATTATGGTGCTTGAAAAGAACTGATTATAGACCATGAGCATGTTGTTGATAGAAGGTTAACTATAGAAGGAGACAGTAATATCATTAACTGAGATCCAACTATTTTTATTTGATATTCTTTTTTAAGTCATATGTTGTCACATATATGAATGTGTAGAAACACCTAAATCACTATTAGTAAGACTAGTGAAGCACTTGTGGGGATGAGCACTGTGTTATATGGAAACCAACTTGACAATAAACTATTTGTAAAAAAATAAATAAATAAAATAAAATAAATAAACACAGAAAATTAAAAAAAATAAAACATAAAAGAAAACACACACACACACACACACACACACACACATACAAAAGACTAGTGAAATTTACCATTGTTGTCTTGTTCCGCTTCCCTCCATTAGTGAGGGGCAAAAAGAGTAAGGTGAATGAGTTACCTTTGTAAACATGAATTAAGAAGACTTAAAAGGTGATTTATTCTTTGAAGAGAGTACTGTCTTGGGTTACTTAGCCTCCTTGGACCTATCCTTCTTCACAATTATTTCCCTTTAAGTTCTTTCAATCTTTAACTTTATCAAAGATGGAAAATAGTCAGAGATACTGTGTTGCTGACTGAGGTGGATTCAGACAAGCTAGATGAACTTTTAAAAAAGACATACAAGTAAAGGGATAGGTCAGTGCTCATTCTATATAAATTCACCTGGTTATGACCTTCCTTGTTTGGCTGATCTTAACTCTCTTCTTCAAGTCTTATGTCAGGCATTTGTTCATCTCGTCTTTCCCTTGCTTCTGTGAGAGCCTAGATCAAAGGCTAATGCAGGTTGTCAGAAAAGAAAATAGAATACACATGATTTGGAGGGTGCACGCAATCTTTCAGCAACCTAGATCAAATTTTTAAAATTATAGCATGTCTAGATAACCATAATAAACACTTAATCATATTCTCTTTTCTATGCATGCATGGTTACTATAACTAAGAAGACACACACATTATAAATGGGCCGTAATCTTCCAGTATATATGACACTATCATTCAAAGTAGCATAAAAACTTCCTTCTTTCACAAGGTAATGACATGGAAAATGCACACCTTTGTTAGTGTTCATTCACAGGTGTGAATCTGTATTTCTTCTTTGTGCCTTGTACTCTTAACGGTAGGCCAATGATCCCATCTAAACTATAGCCCCTGGACCTTCTGTATTTCCTTAAGGCATCCAATAGGTATACTTGCAGATGTTCATGTGTCTGGCAAAGACAGAGTCCTAGACGAGATGCTATCTCTAATTTCTTTCTGACTTAATGAATGAGTGTTTTAATTAGTTAGCCATTTTCAGACTGTTACCATAGGAAAGTTGAATTTTCTGATATGCTTTTCTAAAAGTTCCTAATAGTATAATGATAGCATCGATATATTATGAGTCATGACATTCTATGATTTTCAAAGCCCTGAATAGGCATTTTTATCTACGCATTTCTATCACTTATCTCTCTTGTAAAGTAATTGCATTTCTAAAAGTATCAAAGGAACTTTCTCTGTATCTTTGCTATAATTCAAAAAATAAAATCATTTAACCTGATAAATATAGCTGAACAATTTGAACATACCTAAATTTCTTTTCTCTAAATATTATTTTTTGGCCCAGACTGCTATTATAATCTAATTTCCAATAATCATTGGTATAGTGTTTTCTGATTTTTTTTTCCATCTGTAACAAGATCATGTTTGTCCCACATTAATTTTTGAAGCCCATTGAACCCTCCCGTCAGTTTCATTTTGGCATATATTTTTAACACTTATGGATACATTTTATGTTTTTAATGAAAATGATGTGTTCGATGTGGTATGTAAAGAGTACCATGTCAGGATTATGTAACCTACCCGTTCGCACTTGGACTTCAGCGGTAATGTCAGTCTGAAATGGATGCTTAATCTTCATCGTCCAGTGACTTTGTTTTCTTCTCTGTACTTCAAAAGACAGCAGTATATAAGTGTATCCCTTGGTAGGAGGCACAAAGGAGAGAACTCATTTGATTGTTTTAGGTTCCTCAGAGACTGGTAGTAAAAAAATAATTGGGATTGTTAAAAAATACTTTTGACATTACGGAAAAGAGACACCATTTTTCATCTATAAAATTGACAATACTTTAAAGGCAACAATCCATACTCAGGTGGCAGTGGAGAGATAGGATGAGAGCTGAAGTATGAGAATTTTGTATGTAGTTCATTCTTTAGTAGTAATTTGTTTCCTACAAACAGCATTGACAGATATGATAATTAGAAAAAATATAAATATTCTAGATTTTTTAAATTCTATGTTTTATTCAAGCTGAGATTGTCTCATTTAAACTCAAGTATTTCTGGACTTTTGAGAAATAATGTGAAATAAATTCCATCATTGTAATTAAAAAATAATTCATTCCACTAAGAATTCTTTACGTTTTCTTTATTACCATTCAAAATTGCTGATAAATCAGGCTCTTCTTTGGGAGTGCTCATTTACTGCTTTTTTTTTTTCCTGGAGTACTTCTGAAGAGTTATTATTTACTTTACTCAGTAGTTTACAGTATAGTGTATGGAAGGGCAAGTCTATTGTCATTGCTTTATTCATTCAGAATGTTCTTGGTTATTTTTATATTTTTTTATTCTAAATTAAATAGAAATATTTTCTAAAGTTAAAAAAAGTTTCATTGATATTTTTATATCATAGTATTAAACTTTTAAGAAAGGTAGAAAAAATGAGTAGAATTACAAAATTGAGTCTTTCACTCAGAAGGATTTTATGTCGCTTTAAATGTCTGCTTACTTTTATGATACAACAATATATTCTAATCTTCTAATCTTGATATATTTTTATGTTAAATGTAGTTTGGCATATTTCCTACTTTCATGTTACTGTGATCTTTTTCTTAAGAAAGATCTATTGTTTCCGCTTAATATACATTTATGTGGTACATGGTATTATTGTGGAAATCTCTTTTGTCATTTGTTCCCCTAGTTCATTGTCTTCTTTGTTCAAAGTTACCGGTAAAATGATTTACAAACATTAATAACATTTTTTTTCTTCTGACACATTTCCTGTGTCTTATTCCATTAACTAAAAGTTTAGAGGCATATTGCATAACTGTGATGAAAACTAGCTATGGCAGAATTTGTTAGTTTCCCAACCATGACCCTACTTTATGTCTTGAGAATGAAAGCTCATTTTCTTATTTTCTTTTTTACAGTTTGCTTATTTATTTTCAGAGAGAGAGAGCAAACAGGAGAGGTGAGGGGAAGACAGAAAGGGATAGAGGAGAGAATCCCAAGCAGGTTTCATGGCTAGCCAACATGGGGCTTGATCTCACAACTGTGAGATAATGACATGAGCCAAAATCAGGAGTCAGTGGCTTAACTGACTGAGCCACCAAGGTGCCCCCAAAGCTCATTTTGCAGGATGAGATGTCTATGCCCTTCCATGGAGTTTCCAACCAGGTCCTCAAAGCTGCATCTCACTACACTGTGGCAATCACTGTTTAATTTTCCTCACCAGTGACCAGTTTAACAATTAGTACAGACTGTGTAACAGAGACTGCTGAGTAGTCTTCCCTCATTGGTCATTCGAAACAGATGTATGAATCCATGAAATAGCATTGCACAGCCTGCCATGTGATAGAAGTGGCAAATAACATGAAAGTAAACAGTAATATCAGACAGCTACTGGTGAAAATTCTTTTATAGGGGCTGACTTCTGATAGAGTCATGCACTTTGCCTCTCCCCAACTCATTTGCTCAGGTCTCATTGCAGTAGTGTTATACTGACATTAAGTACTGTAAACATTTACAGGTGAGTGTTGTCAGGCAAACATATATAAAAAAGAAGGAGTTTAATTAATTACGCTAGTTCATGAAGGCTAAGATGCTAACAGGAAATGTTCAGGGAAATCAAAGATGAACAGCAACTGGAATCTATCACCAAATCTAAGCTGGAGGGGCAACACAAGACAGTCTTACCACAGCCCCACGCTAATGACATGTATTCACTTTCTTCTTCTCCCTCAAAAAATGTCCAAAAGACTGGAGGCTTTATGCAACCCAAAGTACTTATCTCATAACGGTTTAGATCCAAAATCCAACTTTTTTCTCCTTTGGATACAATGAAGTTGTTGGCAGGACAATATTCCTTCCTGGAGGCTTTGAGGGAGGAAACTACTCCCAGACTCATCCTGGCTAGGGTTCAACTTTAGTTCCAGGTGTTTGTAGAATAACATCTCCATTTCCTTGCTGATTTTTAGTCAGGCATTATTCTCACTTTCTAGACATTGCCTATACTCTTTGGTCATATCTTCTTCCTCTTCAAAGCCACAAACAGTGGATCAAAGACTCATCCATGCAGTACATTGAAGCCACCTGATTCTCTAGGATAATCTCCCCATCTCAAGGTTTATAAACAATCATATTGTCAAAGTTCACTTTGCCATGTAAGGTAACATCTTCACAAGTTCCATGATTAGGGTGTGGACTTCTTTGGGAGACCATTCTGTGCATAATGACTTATATACAAAAGTGGGAAATGTAGTGGTCAATTTCACTAGGAGGGCTAGAGCCAGGGAAGTGTTGCTGAGTTCCAGAGTGAGCCATAGAACTTCTGCAGGTGTCTGGCTAACGTGTGTGTGTGCGTGTTCTTCTCCTTTCCTCCCACTCTATATTGATCTGACAGTGATACCCATTTGTAACCATCTGGAGGTCAGGAAATGCTAGGGTGCTTGTTGGAAACGCTGTGTTCATGCATTAGGACTTTCTGTAAGAAGAGCAAATTTGTAGAAACGAATGGATTGGAAGAAAAAATGGGACTATAATGGCACACATCTCTACTATATAGTCTTCCTGGAATACAGATGTGTGAGGAGTTTTACAGATATTTTGGGAGAAATTATTAAATAATAAACATACATATGTTTTCAGAGTCTCTTTTGATATTGTGGACTGCTAGAATGTATATTGGACTAAGATGCTATAATTGTTTTACACTAGAAAATAAACCTCTATCGAAATTAATTATAACACTGCAATCATGGCTGATTAAAGGTTGACCAAAGATTTAGGTGCAGGGTTTGTGATATACCCTCACTTAAAGGGAAGTTAGGTGAAAATTTCAATATTCCTACGGTAGGGCATAAGAAAAACAATATTTTTTTTCTCCCCAGGTTAAAGCACTGTGAAGGATCAAGTGTGAGGACAAAAACCTTTATCATTTAAGATGGATGGCTTGTACCACATTTTTGAAGTTTGGGGAATTTGTAGAGGGCAAGGATGCTGAGGCATCTCCTTAAAAGTTGAAGTACTCCATCTTGTGCCATCACTATTCCACTAAGAAGAAAGCATAATGTCTGGTAGTCGTCTCCAAGTTCTAGAGGCAGCATATTCCAACTCGTATACAATACTTATTGATTGATGTGACAACCCAGTTTTGTGCACTTTGTTCAGGGGAGGCATCTTAGCAGATCTAGTACAGAGTAAAGTAGCTTTACCACTAAGGCCATATATCCAGGTTAATGCTACGGTATTCAAGTCACCTTGTCTGCAAAATAGCCTGTCATTAAGTTTTTCCATATCCTAACAGGAGAGTCACAATGTAGTTTGACAGGATCATAGCATGCCTATGCCATGTGAAGCAGAGAACTATGTATGAGTTGGAAATTAACTCCTGACATTCCAGTAACCCCATAGGTGTGGACCATCTGACCATGGAGACTCAATTGATTATGGAGATGGAGCTGTCCATCATGCTCTGCATTCGTTGATATTATGGCTGACTTTGAGCATCACAGTTTTTAGATCGGATCCTGGTATCTTGAGATGGCATCCTCTAGGATGCAGTGTATACTCTCATTTAAAGACATAGATGTAATTTTGTTTCCAGGAAGCAGAATATGTAGCTTAAGAACAAGGATATTCTTCATCTATCTTCAGTCCCTGTAAAACACTTGTAGAATTTATGCTTTCTTTTCCTACAACTTCAGGCTCTCTAGTTCCAGAAGTTCTGGGATATGCTTTCACCAGTGATGCAGTAAGATTTCTGTTAATCTCAAGCTTCACTGCCACTCAGTCACTTTATGTTTTTCTTTCCCAGAGACATAATGGCAATGAATGGTGTCGCTATCTTGCAAAGGGTAATTTATTTTGGTCATCCGAAGAGGTAGTATTGCTACAATACAGTGGTTAAGTAGGTCCATGGTAGAATTTTTCTAAAATCTATATTGAAATATGGAATTGAACTATTCTCTTCTCAGGTGAAAAGATGCATTGGATGGTGTTACTTACAGAGATGTTACTGAAGAAGAAAAGATTGGTGAACATGAAGTGAATGCTATACAAAATTAAACAGGAAGAGTTTAGAAATAGTTTCCATTCTATCAGTGTCTCTATGAGGCAAATGACGATACACAGTGAAAGTAATAACAATATATTGTTGAATATACTTTCATAATAGAAAATAGCAGACATTTATCTAAAACAGCACAAACACCAGAGTGGAGAGAAGGTAAATGGAAGTTTCACTGATGTGATACTTGTATCACTAACTGTGGTACATTAGTTTAATCTATGTATTGCAGTTAGACTGAGGTATATTACAATGTGCAGCATGTATTTGTAATCCTAAAATTAACATTAAAAACCACAATAAATTTTTCTATTCTTCCTGTTTGAGTTTTGGTAGTGTTTAAGTATCTAGGAATTTGTCCATTTCTTCATCTTATCCAGTTTGTCGGCATAAAGTTTTTCATAGTATTCTCTTAAAATTGAATTTTTGTGGTCTTGGTTGTGATCTCTCCTCATCTATTCATGATTTTATCAATTTGTGTCCTCTTTTTGATAAGTCTTCCTCGGTGTTTATCAATTTTATTTATTCTTTCAAAAACCAGATTTTAGTTTCATTGATCTTTTTTTGTATCTATATTTGTTTCTGCTTTAATCTTTATTATCTGCTTTTTCTCCTGGCTTTGGCTTTATTTACTGCTCCTTTTCTAACTTCTTTAAGTATAAGGTTAAGTTGGATATTTGTGACCTTTCTTGCTTCTTGAGATAGGCCTTAATTGCAATGTATTTGCCTCTTATGACTGCCTTTAATGCATCCCAAAGTGTTTGGACTGTCGTGTTTTCTTTTTTATTTGCGTCCATATATTATTTTTTATTTCTTTAATTTCCTGGTTAATCCATTCACTCTTTAGTAGGATGTTCTTTAACCTCAATGCATTGTAGTGTATTCCAATTTTTTTCTTGTGATGATTTCAAGTTTCATAGCATAATGATTTGAAATATGCATGGTATGAGCTCAGTCTTTTTGTACCTGTTGAGGGCTGATTTGTGTCCTAGAATGTGATCTATTCTGGAGAACATTCCTTATGTACTCAAGAAGAATGTGTATTCTGCTGCTTTTGGATGAAATGTTCTGAATATATCTGCTAACTCCATCTGGTCCAGTGTGTTATTCAAAGCCATTGTTTCCTTCCTGATTTTCTGTTTAGATGATCTGTCCATTGCTGTAAGTTGGTTATTATAGTCTCCTACTATTATGGTATTATTACTAATGTGTTTCTGTTTGTGGTTAATTGATTTTTATATGGGGATTCCTGCAAGTTGGGAATATATATATTTACAATTATTAGATCTTCTTGTTGGATAGACCTCTTAATTAAGATGATATAATGCCTTTCTCCACCTCTTGTTATAGTCTTTGTTTTAAAATCTAGGTTGTCTGTTACAAATATGGACACTGTGGCTTTATTTTCAAGTCCATTACCATGATACATGGGTACATGGTTTTCCATCCTTTCACTTTCAATCTACAGATGTCTTTAGGTCTAAAATGAGTCTCTTGTAGGCAGCATATATTTTTATCCATTCTGACACCATGTTTTTTTCAGGTTTTTAAAATGTTTATTTATTTTTGAAAGAGACCAAGTGAGAGTGGGGGAGGGACAAAGAGAGAGGGAGACACAGAATCCAAATCAGGCTCCAGCCTCTGAGTTGTGAGTACAGAACCTGACGCAGGGCTTTTATTCAGTAACCATGAGATTATGAACTGAGGCAAGTTGGATGCTAACCGAATGAGCCACCCAGGCACCCCTACCATATATGTTATGATTAGAGCATTTAGACCATTTCTATTCAGAGTGATTATTGAAAGATATGAATTTAGTACCACTGCATTATATAGAAAGGGTATTTTTTCACTTGATAATAAACTATTTGTAAAAAAAAAATGGTATTTTTGGTGACACTCTCTGGTGTTTGTAGTCTTTGCTGCTTTGGTCTTTTTTTTTTTTTTCCCTCCACTCAGAGAGTCACCCTAAAATTTCTTGCAGGATTGGTTTATTGGTCATGAACTCCTTTAGTTTTCATTTGTCTGGAAAGTCTTTATCACTCCTTCTATTCTGAGTGAGAGGCTTGCTGGATAAAGGATTCTTGGCTGCATATTTTTCCTATTCAGCGCATTGAATATTTTTGCCACTCCCTTATGGCTTGCCAAATTCCAGTAGAGAGGTCTGCTACCAACCTTATGAGTCAGCCCTGTAGGTTAAGGATCTTTTGTTCCTAGCTACTTTCAGAATTCTCTTTTTATCTTTATATTCTGCAAGCTTCACTATGATATGTCATGGTGTTCACTTGTTTTTGTTGATTTTGAAGGGAGTTCTTTATGCCTCTTGAACTTAGATGCCTGTTTCCTTCTCCAGATTAGAGAAGTTCTCATCTATAATTTGTTCAAATGAAACTTCTGTCCCCATTTCTCACTCTTTTTCTGTGACCCCTATGATATGGATTTGTTTTTGTTTCATGAAACACTGATCTCATGTTTCCCCCTCATGATCTAGTAATTTCCTTTGTTTCTTTTTTTCTGCTTCATTATTTTCCATACTTTTATCTTCTGTTTCACCTATTCTCTCCTCTACTTCTTCCATTCTCACTGTCACTGTATCTAGGGAGTTCTTTGTGCCTCTTGAACTTCAATGCCTGTTTCTTTCTCCAAATTAGGGAACTTCTCAGCTAGAGTTTGCGTAAGTAATCCTTCTGCCCCTTTTTTCTTCTCTTCTTCTCCTAGGACTCCTATTCTATAGACACTATTTCACTTTATGGAATCACTGAGTTCTTTAAGTCTACCTTTGTAATCTAATAGTTTTCTTTTCATTTTCTTTTAAGCTTTTATTATTTTCCATAATTTTATCTTCTTTATCAACTATTCTCTACTCAGATTCCTCAATCCTCATTGTGATTCTGTCCAGTCACTTTTGCATCTCAGAGCATTTTCAAATTCTTCTTAACTAGTTCTTAGGTCTTTGATCTCTGCAGGAAGGGTTTCTCTGGTGTCTTCCATGCTTTTTTCAAACCCACAGAGTAGTCTTATGTTGTTGAGAACTGTTGTTCTCAATTCTTGTTCAGACATATTGTTTGATGGTCTCTGATCTTCGTAGTCTTTCCTGCTTGGGTCTTTTTTTCTCCACCCAGAGAGTCCCCATAAAGTTTCTTGTAGGGCTGGTTTCATGGTCAAGAACTCCTTTAGAGAAAATTCCTGGCTCTGATTTCTCCTTGACCTTTCTTTTAGGGAGTATTTCTCCATCTTGTCATTTTGACTAAGTTTCTTGCTTTTGCATGTTTTAAACGCTTGTTATGTTTCCTGTACCTGAGAATACTGATATTAGAGAGGGGTTATACCCTGTTCAGGGCCTGGCAGTCCAGAAGGTTTTCTGGTATATGCTCTCTGCACTCTGCTGTTGTGTTTTGGCTGCTGTTTCCCTCCGGTTATCCTTCTACGGAGTTCCTCCTTGCTTGCAGTGGTAGGGTATTTGGACCTTTACGTTGGTGTGCTTTGATGTGTTTGTTAAAGTAGCCCTGGGGAAAAAAGGCAGAATGCCTGATGCCGTAAAAGAGAAAAGGAAAGAGAACAAAAGAAAAACAAACAGAATAAAAAACTATAAGGCTTATTCCAAGGAAAAAGAAAGGGGACAAAAGAGAGAAGAAAAAGAAGTAAAAAGAAAAGAATGAAAAATCCTGATACAAAAAAAGGTAAAAGGAAATGACAGAAAAACAAATCAGAAACTATGAGGCTGATTCCAAAAGAAAAAAACTAATTGAAGTGGGGGGTAGGGGAACTCAGTGGGATAAAAAGTGGTACATGGATGGTGGCTTTACTGATCTGGAAAAGAAGCCAGCTGCATAAGCTTAGAGTCAGTCTTGCTACAGTAGATAAGCAGTTACCAGGCACTGAGGGTCAGGGTTTGGTGTAAGTGGGTCCCACCTCCAGTGGGGACCACTGTGTTGCTCTCTGAAGTCTTACTCTCTTGGTGTTTGGGGTGAAATGGTTCCACCCCAGTCTCTCATCGATGGACCAGGGGTCTCAACCCCTGCCATTCAGGCAGCCCTCACAGAATTGTGAGGGCAGTCAGGTTGCCCTGCACCATAACTATCCTATGCCTTCTCATTGGTGCATGGATGGTATTCAGAACCCAAAATCTTAAAATACCTGGCACAGGGTAGACTGGCTCCCCTCTTTTGGAGTAGAGCCCCTCACACTGCTGATGAAAGGCCTTTGGCTGGCACCCGCAGGGTCTTTTGTTCTTGGGGAGGCAATAAAGCTCCTTCCAAAGTACTCCAGGAAGGGACTGTTCTTTCCCAGTGCATCCTGGAGTTTTCTATAACATGGTAGGCATTCCAGGGCTAGCTCCCTCCTTTTCAGGACCACACACCTCAGCTCCAATCCAGAGAAAGTCACACACTTCCAAAACCTCAGCGTGTGAGTTCCATATGCTGTTTGCAAAACAGAACTGAGACACAGTACTTCTCCCTCCACATCTGTGGTCCAGAGATGTTTTCCTCTTGTGCTAACTCAGTCCCACAGTCTCTCAACCTCTCTCTTTTTCTCTACCTTTTCTTTTTTTATGGAAGGAGTTCCTTCCCCTCCACATCTCCACCACTTTTCTTTCCCCCCAACTCCCATCCATGCACCTTGCACCTGCCAAGCTGTGTCCTCCAACTATGGACATCCTTCTGCCACTCTGCAGATAGATTTCCTGGGTATTCCAAGTAGTCTGACTTCAACAGCTGGGTTTGAGGTACATAGGAAGCCCAGGCCTCCCTTCACTATCTTAACCCCTCTTTCTGTCAATAACCAATAAAGAAATTGAATCAGTTATCAAAAACTTCTCAACAAATTAGAGTCCTGGTCCAGATGGCTTCCCGGTGAATTATACCAGACATTTAAGGAAAGTTAATACCTATTCTTCTCAAACTGTTCCAAAGAATAAAAATGGAAGGAAAGCTTACAGACATATTCTGTGAAGCCAGCCTTATCTTGATTCCAAAAAGAATCCACTGAAAGGGAATTAGAGGCCAGCATTTTTGATGAATGTAGATGTAAAAATCCTGACCAAGATACTAGAAAATTGAATTCATTAGTACATCAAAAGAATTATTCACCCTGATCAAGTGGGTTTTAATCCTGGGTAGCAGAGCTGATTCAGTATCTGCAAATCAGTCAACGTGATACACCACCACATTAATAAAAGACAGGATAAGAAACATATAATCCTTAAAAATAGACACAGAAAGGCATTTGAAAAAGCGCAGCATTCTTTCTTAATAAAGACCCTCAAGAAAGAAGGGGTAGAAGGAACATACCTCAATATCATAAAATCGATATATGAAGGGCCCACAGCTAATATCATCCTAAATGGGAAAAACTGGGAGCTTTCCCCATGAGGTCAGGATCATGACTGATTTGTCCCCTCTCACCACTGTTATTCAATAAAGTACTGGAAGTCCTTGCCTCAGCACTCAGAAAATAAAAATAAATAAAAGATATCCAAATTTGCAAAGAAGTTGAACTTTAACTCTTTGCAGAAAATGTGATACTCTACATGGAAAACCCGAAAATACTCCACCAAAAAAACTGCTATAACTGATAGCTGAATTCATCAAAGTCTCATGATATAAAATCAAGATACAGAAATTAGTTGCATTTCTATACACCACTAATGAAGCAACAGAGAAATCAAGGAATCTATCCCATTTACAACTGCACCAAAAACAATAAGATACCTAGGAATAAACCTAACCAAAGAGGTAAAAGATCTGTATGCTTAAAATTATAAAGCTCAGGAAAGAAATTGAAGACGACACAAAGAAATGTTAAAAACATTCCATGCTCATGGATCAGAAGAATAAATATTGTTAAAATGTCAATACTACTCAAAGCAATCTACATATTCAGTGTTATTCCTATCAAAATAACACCAGCATTCTTCACAGAGCTAGAACAAACAATCCTATAATTTTAGTGGTCTACAAAAGACCCCAAATAGACAAAGAAATGTTGAAAAAGAAAAGCAAAGCTGGAGGCATCACAATTCCTGACTTTTAGCTATATTACAAAGCTGTAATCATCAAGACGGTATGGTACTGCCGCAAAAATAGACACATAGATTATCAGACCAGAATAGAGAGCCCAGAAATGAACCCACATGTGTTGGTCAACTAATCTTTAACAAAGCAAGAAAGAGAATCCAATGGAAAAAAAAAAAACAGTCACTTCAGCAAATGGTGCTGGGAAAATTGGACAGTGATATGCAGAAGAATGAAACTGGATCAATTTCTTACCCCATACACACACAAAAAGTAAAAATGTATGAAATACCTAGATGTGAGATAAGAAACCATCAAAATTCTATAGGTGAAAACAGGCAGCAACCTCTCTGACCTCAGCCACAGTAACTTCTTACTAGACATGTCTCCCAATGCAAGGGAAACAAAAGCAAATGAAATATTGGGACCTCATCAAGATAAAAAGCTTCTGTATGTTAAAGGAATCAATCAACAAAACTAAAAAGGCAATCAGTACAATGGGAGAAGATATTTGCAAATGACATATTGGATAAAGGGTTAGTAGCCCAGATCTATAAAGAAGTTACCAAACTGAACACCAAAAAACAAATAATCCAGTAAGAAATGGGCAGAAGACACAAATAGACACTTTTCCAAAGAAGATATCCAGATGGATAAAAGACACATGACAAGATGCTTAACATCACTCATCAGGGAAATATAAATCAAAACCACACTGAGATACCACCTCACACCTGTCAAAATAGCTACAATTAACAACTCAGGAAATGTGTTGGTGAGAATATGGTGAAATGGGATCCCTTTTCTACTGTTGGTGGGAATGAAAACTGGTGCAACCACTCTGGAAAACAGTATGGAGGTACTCAAAAGAATTAAAAATATAACTACCCTATGACCCAGCAATTGCACTGCTAGGTGTTTTCCAAAGGATACAAAAATACTGAATTAAGGGTCACATCATACCCAATGTTTATAGAGCACTATCAACAATAGCCAAATTATGGAAAGAACCCACATAATCCATCAACTCACAAAAAGATAAAGAAGATGTGGTATATATATATACACACACACACACAATGGAATACTAGTTGGTGATCAAAAAATGAAATCTTGCCATTTTCAACAATATGAATGGAACTAGAATGTATTATGCTAAGTGAAATAAGTCAGAGTAAGATGAATGAGGGACTCTATGAGAGAATCCTTTTTCTTGCTTTTCAGTTAGACAAAAGAAAGCAGAAAATATGAAACAATATAAATATAAAACATGACAATAAAACAAATTTATACCTATTATATTAATAATAGTACTA
>NW_027532418.1:405181-466464 GCF_008692635.1 Crocuta crocuta | reverse complement strand
ACATGTCTTTCATTTTTCATTATTGTCATCCTTTTATATATATAATATATATCATATATAAATAAGAAAATATACTATTTTTTGTACAGTTTTCAGCACATTCTTATTTACATATAAGAATACATAACTTATTTGACAAGCTACTGTATTCATCTTCATGGTCTTCCAATGTAACAATTTATAAGATCTTTGTGCCCTGTCCTAGTCATCCTCTTTTCCTAGAATTTTCTGTCCCCAGGATATTGTGTGGATGTTTCATCTGGATAACAGCTAACCACCACTCAACAAGACCTTGCTTAACTACCATAGGCAAAATTACTCCCATCTCTAGTCAAATTCTGTCATAACAGTATTTTTTATTTGCTTCAGAGAGCTAATTCTTTTGGAAATTAGAGGTCATTTTCTTTTTTTTAAATTAATTTATTGTCAGATTGGCTAACATACAGTGTGTACAAGGTGCTCTTGGTTTGGGGAATAGATTAGCATGGTCCATCGCTTACATACAACACCCAGTGCTCATCCCAACAAGTGCCTAGAGGTCATTTTCAATTTAATATCTCAGTCTGTTTTTATCTACTTGAATATCACCCCAAGAGACCTGGACTCTGAACTGCCTTAATCACATACCTAGAAAATCACAAGTACTTTAATAAATGTAATATTCTCTAAAATGCAATGGTGTCCTTGTGCATTAATGAATAAGTGATTTAATTAATTCCAACAGGATTTTCTTCTTGTTGCTTATCTCGTTCTTCTATTCCGTTCAGCAAACCATGTGATAACTCACTAACCTCCTCATGGAAGCTTTCACTTCCTGGTTGCGAAAAGTATAAATCACAGGGTTCATCAAAGGAAAGATCACTGTGTGAAAGAGAGAAACCACTTTGTCAGCTGGGAAGGCTCTGAAGGGGCGAGTGTAGATGAAGATAGCAGGTCCAAACATGAGGAACACAATGATAATGTGTGTGGTACATGTGGAAAGAGCCTTGTTCTTGCCTTCAGAGGTGTGTCCCTTCACACGACAGAGGATGACAGCATAAGAGGCCAGAAGCCCCAGGAAGCACAGCAGGGTAAGCAGGCCACTGTTGGAGACCATCAGGAGCTCCACCACGAAGGTGTCTGTGCAGGCCAGCTTGATGACCTGTGGCACATCACAGAAGAAGTTATCCAGCTGGTTTGGGCCACAGAAGGGCAAGTGGAGGATGAGGGCTACTTGTACAATGGAATGAGTAAAGCCCCCAAGCCACAGAGCCAACAGCAAAGCATAGCAGACTCTAGGGTTCATGACAGTGGAATAGCGTAAAGGATGACAAATGGCGATATAGCGGTCAAAGGCCATTACAACAAGAAGGAACATCTCCCCTACACCAAGACAGTGCAAGAAAAAAAGCTGAGTGATGCATCCTCTGTAGGAGATTATTTTCTTCTCTGAGAGGAAGTCCACCAGCATCCTGGGAGCCACAATGAAGGAGTAAGATGCATCCAGGAAAGCCAAATTGCCCAGAAAGAAGTAGAGGGGGGCTGTGAGGCCAGGGTCTGATTTGATGGTGAAGATGATGAGGAAATTTCCAGGAAGGATGATGAGGTAGAAAACTAAGACTAGCACAAAGACCAGGAGTTGAACATGTCGAGACTGGGTCAGACCAAGGAGGATGAATTCTGTCACTACTGTGCTGTTCCCCCTCTCCATCTCGCTTTGGTTTGCAGAATAACAAAGAACAAAGTATGATCTGTTATAACCACCTTTTTATCTACTCCATAGCTCTTCTCAGATAAAAACATTTACCACTTCCAGCAATTGCCTCGCTGAAAACAATGTGTGTCTATAATTGTCTTATGTTTTGAGTTGGCCTTTCTACCCTTCATTTCTTGATTTCCCCCAAAATAAATTGTTCTTTTAACCACACTCTCATTCCCATTTAACCATGTGCTGCTTCTATATAATTGTGCTTTTCTAGAACTCTGATCTACTTTGCTTGAGGTATAGTTGAAATTTCCTGATTAAAACAAAACTTAATCATTATTAAATTTGTCAGGTTTGTTGGGTTTTCTTTTGTTAGTGGTGGTGCACGGTCTGTAATGTTTACATTAATTTCTACTTCTTCTCATTCCCACAGACAAAAGTACTTTTGCAAGTGCTTCTTTCTTTTGGTTCCTGTAGACTCCCAGGTTCTATTCCTCCTTTTCTAAATGTGTTTCTTATTTGTTCTGCTTTGGTGTCCTTGTGCACCTTTATTCCAAAATGGTTTAGGGTCTCAAATAAGATTCCTACATTCTCCTAACTTAAAGTTATTGCCCTAGTTACACTCTTGGGTGGGTGCCCATCCTGAATCTGCTGTAAACTTTGTTCTTAAATCTTAATTAATACCAACCCAGGTATATTTGATCACCATGTATCCATAACCCCCTTTTTCCTTAGATCTCAGAATGATAGCCAGATGAAATCTCTCCCACAAATATGTCATATATGAAACATTTTGAATATCTCAGCTAATAAAATCAAAGCATGCTAGAGTTGAAATTGATCATATAGAACATAGAGTATGAGGGCCACCTGGGTGGCTCAGTCGGTTAAGTGTCCGACTTCGGCTCAGGTCATGATCTCATGGTTCGTGGGTTCAAGCCACGCGTTGGGCTCTGTGCTGACAGCTCAGAGCCTGGAGCCTGCTTCGGATTCTGTGTCTCCCTCTCTTTCTGACCCTTCTCTGCTCATGCTATCTCTATCTCTCTCTAAAAAATAAATAAAACATTTAAAAAAACCATAGAGTATGATATACTCTTTTGACAGATGAGAAAAATAAAGGAATTTCAGTTCAGACTTTTATTTTTGCAATGACTTTTTCTTCTCACAAGTGGTAAGAAATATAAGAGGTGTGTCTTCCTCACTTTAAACTGATTAGGATATTATTAATCAGCATCTATCAATTGATGTTACTTTATTTAGGCAGTTAACTAGTCATAATATTGCTTGCATGAGTATTTCCCCTTTTTACACTGCAGTATGGTTTAAATAATTCTATTTAGAATTATATTTGTAGGTATTTCCTAATGTATATGTAACTATGATTATAGAACCGTATTTTATTAATAAATATTTACATTGTGATATGTGTACATGTTTTACTGTTGGCATGAATGATTTAAAAAATGAAAGATTGCTAATTTTAACAAAAACTATACTGTGACATATAATGATATTTCCCTTGATTTTGAATTACATACAATAGTTTTTCAAAAGTACTATGGATACAATAAGATACAGTTTAGCAAGAAGAAGGAATGGCATATTGGGACATGCTACAATATGTAAACTCAAAACCATTATGCCATGAGAAAGGAACCAAACACAAAGGACATATTGTACAATTGAATTTACGAAATAATTGTACATATTACGAAAATTTCCAGACAAGACAAATTGATAGACACAGGAAGTGGAAGGGTTGTTGCCTAGGGCTATGGGTGGAATGGGGAGTGACTCCTAATATGAATTTTCTTTTTGGGTGATGAAAATATTCTAACATTTATGATGAAGCTTGCATAACTCCATAAATGCACTTAAAACATTTGAGCTGTACAATTAAAATGGTAAGTTTTATGTTGATTATATCTCAGTAAATATTTTTTTATGTGCCAATAAAAGTGATATGGAAAACTGGAGAAGGAAAACTTCCCAATAGAAATTTGACAAATTATTGATAGCATCCCTAGGACGAAAAGGTAGGAAGAGAGGGGCGGGGGAGGGAAAATTTAAAGAAAAATCAACCTTAAAAAGCCCATAAACTCATGGGAAATTTAGGCAGTAAGCTGGTGTTTGAGGGCGCACCTATTAAGAAACATCAGGACATATGTACTATGTGATTAGTAACATTTGTAACTAGCAGCCAAATACTATGCAAAAGGAATTTATAACATATGGGCACATATTTGTGTAAAGGGATACTTATTCACATATGTATAAACACACACATAAGTATAATAACATTGATATTGGTAAAAAAATCTTTGGTGCCTTCATATTGTTGCTTAGGATCTTGCTTCTCTCTTTTACCCACTTACATGGCTTTGTCTTCATATTCATTTCTTACTCTGCTTATGGAAACCTGCCCTTAGGAAAGTAAGTCGGCAGCTCCTCCTGCTCTTCTTGGGTTTTGTGCATTCCAGGTTCCCATTTACCATTATTTCTTGCTTCTTTTGGTTGACCATTCCAAGACACAAGGAGCACTCTAAAGATTGCAGTCTCCTACTCTTCCTCTGCTTTTATTTTTCCATTATACACCTCTATTCTTTGTTACTAATAGGTGGAGTTTCATCCCACTTCATATCTTTAATCCACATTCTTCTCCCACTGTCATATACATACCTTCTATTCCTCTGATTCTCAAATTGTGCTCATCTCAGAGAACAGATGTGCATCAACTGAACGTTACTGTGCATAAAATGAAATTCTAGGGAAAAAAGCCCCAAACAATGACTCTCACAGACACTAGCTTTTTGCTCCTGTCAGATTGGCAAAGAAGTATTGTCAGTGTATGCTGAGAGACAGATGTGAATGTTTTCATCATCCCTAACTTTCCTCATTATTTCAGCTGACACAAAAACGCATATGGCTTGAAAACTGCGCAGGTGGAGAGGGTGCTCATACCCTCCCTGCTTTCTCAGAGTGCAGACACACTGCATCAACAAGGGCATATGAAACATGCCTAGACTCCCAGTGCTATCAGACCAGTTCTTGGAGCCATTAGGGGGCTGATCATCTTCCTAACATCTCTTCCATCTCTCCCCTTTCATATCCTTTTGCTCTTTTTAAAATTTTTCATAGTTGCCCATTTCTTTCTGCTAATTCTATTTTATGCATTAGCATGGGAAAACCTAGTCATCTGTGTGATACTCAGATGGTGAATCCAGATGGTGAATCTCCCTAAGATACTGGCATTTTTACTTTATAATTATGCAATGAAAGATATCATCCCTTTTAATATACTAAGCATCAGGAGGACTTGGGGGAGGTATATTTGAAGGACAAGGCACAAAGTGCTATATGTCACCATTTAGATCTCACTCTTTCTCTCTTTCACAGGATTATTCTATTCTTATGCATTTTAAGGCAGCAGATGGCTCAGGCAATTAGTATGACTTTTTTTCTATTCTTCCCCACAATTTCCTTTAAATATGAAGAATGACCAAAAATTGTACCTCCTTAAGACTCCAGTGCTACTCTCAAGTAAGGCGTGATCCTCTTCCTTCTGATGAAAAGGAGATTAGTTGATCATTCCTGAATGTTTCCTTAAATATACGTCCTCATAGTAGGACATCGTAAGTTGTGAAATCTCTCTAATTTGTGATGCGATAGGGAGTATGCTTGGGGATTGTACAGCTACTGTCAGCATGCCTAATGCTTCCAGTGGGAATAATTAGAATGGCAAGAAAATTTAGAGAAGATTTTAAGGATTAAAAATATTCAACATGTGTGCCAGCTAAGACCTGGCTGGATTGTGTCATTATTTTAAATTCGACATTTTAACAGTGATAGTGTTAATGGAGTGTCACACATGTTTATTAAGCATAATGATAGTAAGCCTAGGAAGGTTATTTTAGATATTTTTATATAATTCATGCAAGTGATGAGAAAAAATTGGTGTTTAATAAGAGGTTAGTAGTGAAGCTAAGTCAATAGTAAGTATGTTGGTATGTGTGTATTTTGGTTGCAAAAGAAGTAGAGAGAGAGTATATTACGCTGAGAAAACATTTTTCAAAAATAATTCTCCTTACATAAGAGAACTTTTTGGTGTCTTATGCACTAGTCCTTCTAGGGATGTGTTCTCTCAAAGAAAAATTACTCTGTTGTGATAGCATTTATAGTTATTCACTTTTTTTGAATATGTAATTCGTGTGTTTTGCCATAACAAAATAAAGGTCTTCCTATTTTTCAACTTAGGAATATTACATAAAGAAAAAATATTGGGGTGCCTGGGTGGCTCAATTGGTGAGCGTCTAACTTTGGCTCAGGTCATGATCTCACAGTTTGTGAGTTCGAGCCCCAGATCAGGCTCTGTGCCTGCTTTGGATTCTGTGTCTGCCTCTCTCTCTCTCTCTCCCCCTCCCTCACTCATTCTCTCTCTCTCTTCTCTCTCTCTCAAGCATAAATAAACATTTAAAAAAAATTTTAAAAGAAAAAATATTTAATTATACAAAACTCCCTTTAATTTACTCTCTTTGTTATACATTAAAAATAACATGGGATAAATCTGAGTAATAATAAAATTAAGGTAACAAAGTTAAGTTTTACAAAAGAAATACAATATACAGTCAAATACACTTTAACTCAAATTTATGTCCAGGTCAGCCAGAGGTGCAGTGGGATATAATGAAAGGTAGGGAAAAAATAAAGAGAGAGAATATTGTGGCCGGTGTTTCCTATTAAATTTGTGCTGCAGGTATATTTGTGTCATTTTGCATTTTGAAAGATTATCTGTAGGATAAATTTCTAGTAGGTCAGAAAACTAGAAATATAAGATAATCAGAGAAGACACAAGAACAGAAGGAAAAAAGTTATAAGACACATATGGAAAAAATAGAAGAAAAGATAAAGAGACAGAGAAACCATAATCACAGAGATACCTGTACCACAAAGCCACACGTACAGATACAGAAAGAGTTGGAGGGGAGGGAAGAGAGGCAACGGGGCAGAGTGATCTTTGGAAATAGAAAGTATTTTGGTTTTGTTTGTTTGTTTTTTAATTACAAAACTCCCAGGATCTCTGTTCTCAGAGTGTACCACAATGTTTTAGAGTTAATTGAAAGTAATACAGAGATCTTAACTAGTCTACAGAAGGCCTCTCCTCTCAGCTCAGAAATCTTTTTCATCTTAGGCAATTTAATAAAATTTTAAAAAATGGGTGTGTCTGTCTATGTCCATGTGTGTGTTTTAAGAGGTAAATCTCAGGATGACCTCAACTAGTTTACTACACAAGGCACCCAGTGGTGATGAAAATATGAGAGTGGAATTTAGAGAACAAGATTGTATCCTGGCTCCACCCATGATAGTTGTTTCCTGGGAAACTTGCAGATTCCTCGAATATTTCCCAATCAGAAATGATGGAAAGGTAAACTTTCTTTTTACAAAATGTAAGTATCTATCATTTGTATGGGTGCATCAGCAATTCAGCACTGGTTAAGGTACACAAGGTCCTTGGCCTCAGGGAGTTAACATCCCAGTGGAGGGAGCCAGTCAAAAAGCAAAGAAGGTAGGTTTAAAAATGTCAAAAATGAAAGAATATAACAGAGTGATATCTTGGAGAATGAATGGGTACAAGTAGGATGTTCTTTTAGTGTGGGTATTAGAAAAGTCCTTTTTGGGGCGCCTGGGTGGCTTAGTCGGTTAAGCGTCCGACTTTTGCTTAGGTCATGATCTCGTGTTTCGTGGGTTCGAGCCCCGCGTTGGGCTCTGTGCGGACTGCCAGCTCAGAGCCTGGAGCCTTTTTCAGTCTGTGATTCACTCTCTCTCTGACCCTCCCCTGCTCACGCTGTCTGTCTGTCTCTCTCTCCTAGAAATAAATAAAACATTTTTTAAAAAAAAATCCTTTTTGAGGAAGTGACATTTAACCTGAATAATCAGATAAATTTAGCTATGAGGAGGTGTAAGAGAAGGGAAAAACAGGCAATGGGAAGAGCAAGACCATGAAAGTGAAAGAGCAGGTGCATGGAGGAACAGAAAGGAGCCCAGAGTGGTGAGTAAGTGCTGGGCAAATGGAGGCAAAGTATGAGGCCATGTCAGAGAGGTAGGCAGCAGTTGTACAGGATAGGGGTATGTAGTCATTTTTCTACCTATGCAATCACAATTTCAGTAGGGCTTTTGTAATCTGAAGCTCACTCTAGCTACTCTGTGGAGGAGGGATTTGAAGGAGGCAAATATAAAAGCAAGAACAATTTGAAGATGTTGCAGTACTATGCACAGGAGAATTTGGTGACTTAGCCTGCTGGAGAATAGAGGAAGGAAGTGGGTAGCAGAAAGAATAGAGACCTCAACATTTATTTTTATGGTAGAGTCATTTGGAATTGGTGATAGACATGATGTCTGAAAAGAGGACTCAGGATAACTCAAGAATTTGGAGGAATTAATTATTAATAACACCATTGCAGTTTAAAAACGTGGAAGTGACTCAGACAAGATGAGTTTAGTTATAGGAAGAAACTTGCTGTTTTGAACATACATTTAATTTTTGCATAGGAAATATGTATGCATAGTTAAACATTTTTTAAGGTTAAAATATTTTAAAAATTGGCCAAGAAATCTTCCCGTCACTGTCTCCCATCCATATCTCATAACCCATCCTAACAGTGAGGAAACAATCAATTTCTTGTGTGAATTTTCAAAATTGTGACTGTGTAAATATTTATGTACATTGGTTTTTTATCGTGTTTTGAACATATATTTAAAACATATCACACAATATCTGGTACCTTATTTTTCACTTACAGTGTATCTTGGGGAATTTTTTGTGTTAATGCCTAAAGTGTTCCCTAATTCTTATTCTTTATATGGCTGTTTATTCAGTTTGTTAATATATAACTTTTTTTCTCCTAGTAAGGAAAATATAAGCTATTTGCAATTTTTTTGGTTATCACACTAAGTTCTGCAATAATTAAACCTGAATGTGTCACTTTTTGAATGCATGACGGACAAATCCTCAGAAATGTAAGTAGAGGGTTAATGTTAGTGTGTGTCTGCATGTACATGGTATTTTTTTCCCTAAAGTTTACTGAGTGGTAATTTATGTACAGTAAAATGATCAAACCTTCAGTACACAAGTAAATGAAATTTTGAGCATGTATATATCTTCTGACCATGACAAGGCACAAGATACAGAGTATTTCCAACCTCTAGATAATTTTAAACATCCCTGGAAATAATCGCTATACTTATTTTTATCAACATGTTTTAGTGTTGTATGTTTTTGAAAGTAATATAAATGGGACCATAAGTTATGTGTTGTTTTGTGTCTGACTCTTTAAATTCAATATATTTCTTTTGAGATTGATCTATGTTTCTTGGTAATAAACATTCCAGTCTCTGAATATGAATGTTTTTCCCCTAAATGTGAAGGGAAAAATAAGTAAAGCTGACAAAAGTATTCTTTTATAGTTCTTTCCTTGGACATTTGCTCTCATTTATCTTCTGTACATGCTTATGAGTTGGTTTGCTGAAATATAAAGTCAAGATACTTTTTTTTTCTAAAATAGTTTATTGTCAAGTTGGTTTCCATACAACACCCAGTGCTCATCCCAACAAGTGCCCTCCATGCCAGTCATCTACCCTTCCCTTCTCCCCCACAGCCATCAGCCCTCAGTTTATTCTGAGCATTCAAGATTCTCTCATGGTTGGCCTCCTTCCCTTTCCCCAACTATTTTTCCCCCTCTTCTTCTTGGTCCTCTGTTAGCTTCCTCCTAATCCACCTATACATGCAAACCTATGGGATCTGTCCTTCTCTGCCCGACTTATTCTGCTCAGCATAACACCTTCAAGTTCCTTCCATGTTGCTACACATGGCCAGATTTCATTCTTTCTCATTGAAATGTAGTATTGCATTGTATACATAAACCACATCTTCTTGATCCATTCTTCAGTTGATGGACACTTAGGCCCTTTCCATGTTTTGGCTATTGTTGAGAGTGCTGCTATGAACATTGGGGTACATGTGGCCCTATATATCAGCACTCCTGTATCCCTTGAGTAAATTCCTAGCAGTGCTATTGCTGGGTCTTTTCTATTGTTAACTTTTTGAGGAATATCCACACTGTTTACCAGAGGGGCTGCACCACTTTACATTCCCACCAACAGTGTATGAGGGTGCCGGTTTCTACACATCATTCCCAGCATCTAGAGTCTCCTGATTTGTTCATTTTAGTCACTCTGACTGGCATGAAGTGGGATCTTAGTGTGGTTTTGATTTGTATTTCCCTGATGAGGAGGGATGCTGAGCATCATCTCATGTGTCTGTTGACCATCTGGACGTCCTCTTTGGAGAAGTGTCTGTTCATGTCTTCTGCCCATTTCTTCACTGGATTGTTTTGTTTTTCGGGTATGGAGTTTGGTGAGTTCCTTATAGATTTTGGATAATAGCCCTTTATCTGATATGTCATTTGCAACTATCTTTTCCCATTTCGTTGGTTGCCTATTAGTTTTGTTGATTGTTTCCTTTGCCATGCAGAAGCTTTTTATCTTGATGACGTCCCAATAGTTTATTTTTGCTCTTGATTCCCTTGCCTTTGGGGATGTGTCAAGTAAGAAGTTGCTGTGGTTGAGGTCAAGGAGGTTGTTTCCTGCTTTCTCCTCTAGGGTTTTGATGGTTTCCTGTCTCACATTCAGGTCCTTATTCCATTTTGAGTTTATTTTTGTGTATCGTATGAGAAAATGATCTAGTTTCATTCTTCTGCATGTTGCTGTCCAGCTCTCCGAGCATCATCTGTTAAAGAGGCTGTCTTTTTTCCATTGGTTACTCTTTCCCTCTTTGTCAAAGATTAGTTGGCTATACATTTGTGGGTCCAATTCTGAATTCTCTATTCTATTCCATTGGTCTATGTGTCTGTTTTTGTGCCAATATCATACTGTCTTGATGATTACAGCACTGTAGTATAGGTTAAACTCTGGGGTTGTGATACCTTCCATTTTGGTTTTCTTCTTTAATATTACTGTGGCTATTTGGGGGGCTTTTGTGGTTCCATACAAATTTTAGGTTAGTTTTTTCTAGCTTTGAGAAGAATGGTGGTGCAATTTTACTGGGATTGCGTTGAACGTTTAGATTGCTTTCAGTAGTAATGACATTTTAACAATATTTATTCTTCCAATCCATGAGCATGGAATATTTTTCCATTTCTTTGTGTCTTCTTCAATTCCTTCATAAGTTTTCTATAGTTTTCATCATACAGATCTCCTATATCTTTGGTTAGGTTTATTTCTAGGTATTTTATGGTTTTTTGTGCAATTATGAATGGAATCAGTTTCTTGATTTCTCTTTCTGTTGCTTCATTGTTGATGGATAAAAATGCAACCAATTTCTATGCATTGATTTTGTACTCTGCAACTTTGCTAAATACATGGATCAGTTCTAGTAGGCTTCTGGTGGAGTCTGTCGGGTTTTCTATGTAGAGTATCACGTCTTCTGCGAAAAGTGAAAGTTTGACTTCTTTGCCAATTCTGATGCCTTTTATCTCCTTTTGTTGTCTGATGCTGATGCTAGGACTTCCACCACTATGTTAAACAACAGTGGTGAGAGTTGACATCCCTGTTGTGTTCCTGATCTCGGGGGGAAAGCTCTCAGTTTTTCCCCATTGAAGATGATGTTAGCTGAGGGCTTCTCGTAGATGACTTTTATGATGTTTAAGTAAGTTCTTTCTATCTCTACTTTCTCGAGGGTCTTTATTAAGAAGGGATACGGTATTTTGTCGAATGCCTTTTCTGCATCTATGGACAGCATCATATGGTTTTTATCTTTTCTTTTGTTGATGTGGTGTATCACATTGATTGATTTGCGATTATTGCCCCAGCCCTGTAACCAAGGAATGAATCCCACTTGATCTTGGTGGATATTCTTTTTATGTGCTATTGAAGTCGATTTGCAAGTATGTTGTTGAGGATTTTTGCATCCGTATTCATCAAGGATATTGGCCTGTGGCTCTCTTTATTTGCTGGATCTCTGTCCGGCTTGGGAATCAAAGTGATTCTGGTTTTGTAAAATGAGTCAGGAAGTTTTCCTTTGATTTCTACATTTTGGAGTAGCTTGAGAAGAATGGGTATTAACTCTGATTTAAATGTCTGGTAGAATTCACAAGGGAAGCCTACTGGTTCTTATTTGTTGGGAGGTTTTTGATAACTGATCCAATTTCTTCACTAGTTATGGGTCTGTTCAGATTTTCTATCTCTTCCCATGTGAATTTTGGTAGCGTGTGTGTGTTTAAGAATTGTCCATTACTTCTCGGTTGTCCAGTTGGTTGGCATATAATTTTTCATAGTATCCCATGATAAATGCTAGTATTTCTGAGGGATTGGTGGTAATAAGTCTATTTTCATTCATGATTTTTGTCTATTTGGGTCCCCTCTCTTTCCTTTTGAGAAGTCTGGCTACAGGTTTATCAATTTTGTTTATTTTTAAAATACCAACTCTTGGTTTCATTGGTCTGTTCAACTGTTTTTTTTGGACTCTCTATTGTTTATTGCTGCACTGATTTTTATTATTTATCTTCTCATACTTGGTTTTGGGTGCTCTTGTTGCTCTCCTTGTAGTTCCTTTAGGTGTGCTGTTAGATTTTATACTTGAGCTTTTTCTAATTTCTTGAAATAGGCCTGGAGAGCAATATGCTTTCCTCTTAGGACTGCCTTTGCCGCATCCCATAGAGTTTCGATTGTTGTATTGTCATTTTCATTTGTTTCCATATATTTTTTAATTTCTTCTCTAATAGCTGATTGGCCCATTCATTCTTTAGTAGGGTGTTCTTTAACCTCCATGTTTTTGGAGGTTTTCCAGGCTTCTTCCTGTGATTGATTTCAAGTTTCATAGCATTATGATCTGAAAGTGTGCATGGGATGATCTCAATTCTTTTCTATTTATTGAGGGCTGCTATGTGACAGTATGTGATCTATCTTGGAGAATGTGCCATGCGCACTCGAGAAGAAAGTGAATTCCGTGGCCTCAGGATGTAGAGTTGTGTGTGTATATATATATATGTGTATGTATGTGTGTATATATATNTATTATGCATCTCATTTATAGCAGTCTTTAACTCATCACAACTATTCTTAAGCTCCATAGTCTTTGTAGCAATCGTTTCTCTGATGTCTTCCATGCCTTTTTCAAGACCAGCGATTAATTTTATGACCATCATTCTAATTTCTTGTTCAATTATGTTGCTTATATCTCTTTTGAGCATTTCTTTAGCTGTCACTTCTTCCTGGAATTTATTAGGAGTAGAGTTCTTCTGTTTCCTCATTTTGGTTAGCTTTCTGTCACTTGTTAGTTTTAAAAGCTTGGTATGCACTTTGCACCTGCGAGTACTGCTGTACTAAAGAAGGCTCTTTGACTGTCTAGGGCCTGTCCATTCAGGAAGTGTTCCTAGAATGGTGTATTTTGGTCTCTCTTGTTTAGTCCTTGGTTATTTTATTTCCCTACTTGTAGTGGTATTTGGGACTCTCCACCCTGTGTACTTTGGCTTGTTTCTTGAGGTAGCCCTAGTAATGAAAACAGACAGACAAACACACAGGGAAGAAAGGCACACAAGTGCACAGAGAAATCCAACAAACATGCAAACCAAAAGGGAAAAAGAAAAAGAAAAATAAAAGGAGGAAACAGAAATGAAAAAAACCCAAAAGACAAAGGACAGTCTAAAAGCATAAAACCCGAATTCCCAGCTACAAATAAAGAACAATGTGTATGCAGTGCTGATGGAAGCGCTTATATAAGGAGAGAAATGACAGAGCAGGGAGGAAGTGAAATTGGACAATAACCAGGCAGAGAGATTTAGAGGCTTATTTCAGAGAGAGAAAGAGGAGAATATGGTAAGAGGTTAGGAGAAAGAAACAAAGATAATGTTACTCAGAGAAACTATATAGTCTGATTTTTGCAGAGAGAGAGAGAGAAAGGTAATGGTGGAGGTATAGAATATACATCTAGAGAATGGATTAAATGCGACTGTTTAAGCAAACCAGTGACCACAGTGCCCAGTCCAGCAGAGGGGAAGGGTACAAATGAGACAATGGAAAATATATCTGAATTGAAAAAAAAAAAGTAGCTCTCTAGCAGGGATGGATGTGGTTTGGTGTAGACGGGTCTCAGCCTCCATTGCATCCCGCGAGCTCCTCCCTGAGGTCCTGCCTTGGTGGTTGTGGGAGAAAAATAGCGGCGCCCCAGTCCCTTCTGGAACCCAGCATTGCAAATCACTCCTTTGGGTCTGATCTCCTTGTTTATCGGCCGCAGCCAAGGTGTGCCGTGTTAGATGTCCCAAGCCACGCCTCGTTTCCAGATCTTAGTCCGTGCACTACCAACCGAAATGTAAACCCACAGGCTGAGTCCTTCCAGGCAGTTTCAGCCTGAGAAGCCGTGGACCGGTTTCAGGCCACACTGCTTCCCCACTGGGAATACACCTGGATGAGTGGTGCACCTGGTGGCATGGTTTTGGTTCCCCACTGAGGATGGAGCCAGGGAAGCAGCACAGCGGAGCCCTCTCAGGCAGTGTCGCTTCACCTCCTGATTGAGTTGGAAAGCAGAGGGGCAGTTTCTCCTGGCACCGACTGGGACCGGGGGTCCAGCTCAGAGCCAGCTCCACAGCTGGGAACCGGGTCACTCTCTGTCCCGAGCCTAGGTTTTTCTCTTCTCCAGGGACAGGGACAGTTCTTTGGGAAGTTTCAGCCGCTCTTTTTTTTCTCCTTCACTCACTGTGGCTCCCTGCAAAGGGGCCTCCCCCTGCCTCCGTGTCTCCGGGTCTAGACTATTTTTATCGTCCCCAGTTCACACTCACACACCTACAAGGTTGTTTACTCAGCAGACTCTGTCTCCTTTTCCCTTTCTTTCCAAACTCCTGCAATTCTCTAAGGGTTCCTATGGCTTCAGGCCTTATCCATTTGAGAAATAGGGGTTAGCGAAATGTAGGGAGCTCCCTACTTCTCCAGCATCTCGCTCCCTCCCCCCAGGGTCAGGATACTTTTAATGCTTGAGAAAAGGCCTGCTTTTCCATAGTGTCTATGACAATTTACACCTCCACTGTCAATATAGGAGAGAAACAGTTGTTTTGTGTCGTCACAACAATTTGTATTTTTAGTCTTCTAAATTTCACAGTTCAAGTTACTGTGTAGTGGCATCTCATTACAGTTTTTTTTTTCTGATTCTTTTTTTTTTAATAGTTTATTGTCAAATTAGTTTCCACATAACACTCAGTGCTCATCCCCACAAGTGTCCTCCTCCATGCCCATCCCCCCCTCCCCCCACATCCATCAGTCCTCAGTTTTTGTCAGCATTCAAGAGTCTCTCATGGTTTGCTTCTCTCCCTTTCCCCCACCATTTCCGCCCTTCTTCTCCCCCTTGTTCCTCCGTCAAGTTCCTCCTAATCCTCCTATACGTGCAAACATATGATATTTGTCCTTCTCTGCCTGACTTATTTCGCTCAGCATAACACCCTCAAGGTCCATCCATGTTGCTACACATGGCCAGATTTCATTCTTTCTCATTGCCATGTAGTATTCCATGGTATAGATAAACCACATCTTCTGGATCCATTCATCAGTTGATGGACACTTAGGCTCTTTCCATGTTTTAGCTATTGTGGAGAGTGCTGCTATGAACCATTGGAAACCTTACAAAACCTGAGAGATCTCATTACAGTTTTGATCTACATATTCTGATGTGGAATGGTAGTGAGCAACTTTTCAAATGTTTGCTATTTGAATATCATCTTCTGTGTAATGTCCTTTCAAGCATTTTGCTAAGAAGACTCTATTTTCCACTGTGTCCTCTTTAGTCCAATTTAGCTATTGCTTTGCCAGAATAATTCTCTTAAAAACTTCATGCATTACTTAGGAATAATTTTTATGTATACTTCATGCTCTAAAAGCCACATCTATAATTCTGTCTGAGACCTATTTCTCTTCTTTAAGTGTACGTGGCTAATGTGGACAAAACCTGTAGGATTCTTGGAATTCTTATTTTCCACCCAAGATTCTACTAGACACATCCCTAGCATTTCAGAAGACTTAACAAAGGGGCTTGGGGCCACATCATTGATTTATTCTTATTCTGAAGCTTTTTCTTACATGGATTTTTTTTTCCATTTGTTGACTGTCATGGGCCTTCTATATTTTCTCTAAAGTCATTCGAAAACTTATCCTAAGTATTTCTTCTTCGGGGCTCTATATATTCCTATACTTTGTCACATACAGGTTGAAATAATCATCTGGTGCTGTCATCATTCTGCCTAGAATACTCTTCAGCCATATCTTTAAGGAAATTTATACATTTTCTGTATTCCGTGTTTATTCTGAAGACAGTGTCACCAAACATGTCACTATGATTGAAATCTAATATGAATTTCCTCACTACTCCTCCAGCCCCTCTAATCATCTCCTTGCTAACATTCCAGACTCTGCCTTTGTCGGTCCCAAACCATGGTCTGCACCATGTTTTTCGTTTCTTGCTACAGCTGAACCCCTCTACTGATACATATCTCTATTGGTTATAACTGCATAAAGACCACCCTACAACCTAGTGGTTTAAAACAATGATAATTTGTTCTTTATTTATGACTCTGAAATTCAGGCAGTGTTTCAGGAATGATAGCCAAGTTTTCATGTGTTATTGACTGAGTTGGTCAGCTTGGGGCACATGATCTAAGATGGCTTCATTCATGTCTCATACAGCAGCAGGTGTATGGCTGGACCTCTTATTCTATGTTCTCTTTCATTCTTCAGGACTTCTATTTTCGTGTGGCCTCATATTTTACTTATTTAAAAGTATTTATTTAAATTCCAGTTAACATACAGTTACTATTAGTTTCAGGTGTACAATATGATGATTCAGCATTTGCAAACATCTCCTGGTTCTCATCACAGCAATGCATTCATTAATCCCCAACACCTATCTAACCCACCCCCACCCCCATTGTTGTAAACATCAATTTGTTCTCTATACTTAAGAATCTGTTTCTTGTTTTACCTCTCTCTCTCTCTCTTTTTCTCATTTGCCTATTTGTGTTGTTTGTTAAATTACACATATGAGTGAAATCATGTGATATTTGTCTTTCTCTAACTTATTTCACTTAGCATAATACTGTCCATAATCCATCTCTGTTGTTGCAAAGGGCAAGATTTAATTGTTTTTGATGGCTGAGTAATATTCCATCGTATATATGTATATACCGCATCTTCTTTATCCATTAATCAGTTGATAGACACTTGAGCTGTTTCCATATCTTGACTATTGTAGATAATGCTGCTATAAACATTGGGGTACGTTTATCTCTTTGAATTAGTATTTTGTATTTTTGGTTAAATATCTAGTAGTGTGATTGTTGGATCATAGAGGGTAGTTCTGTTTTTAACTTTTTGAGGGACCTTCATACAGTTTTCCAGAGTGACCACATCAGTTTTCATTCCCACCAATGGTGCAAAAGAGTTTCCCTTTCTACACATCCTGTCAACACCTGTTGCTTCTTATGTTGTTGAGTTTATCCATTTTGACAGGTGTGAGGTGATATTTCATTGTAGTTGTGATTTGTATTTCCCTCATGATGAAAGATGTTGAGCACCATTTCATGCGTCTGCTGGCCTTCTCTATGTCTTCTTTGGAAAAATGTCTATTCATGTCTTCTACCCATTTTTTAATTGGATTATTTATTTATTTACTTATTTAATGGAGTTGAATTGTATATGGTCTTTATATATTTTGGATTCTAACCCTTTCTCAGATATGTCATTTGTAAATAACTTCTCCCATTCCGTAGGCTCCCTTTTAGTTTGTTGATTGTTTCCTTTGGCGTATGGAAGCTTTTTATTTTGATGTAGTCCTAATTGTGTATATTTGC
Organism: Crocuta crocuta; assembly: GCF_008692635.1. NCBI lineage: Eukaryota > Metazoa > Chordata > Mammalia > Carnivora > Hyaenidae > Crocuta > Crocuta crocuta. The sequence goes on along the minus strand of NW_027532418.1, from coordinate 448,899 downwards.
TTTTGTTTCCCTTGTCTCAGACATATCTAGAAAGAAGTTGCTATGGCTAATGTCAAAGAAGTTACTACTTGGGTTATTTTCTAGAATTCTTATGGATTTGAGACTCACATTTAGGTCTTTCATCCATTTTGAATTTATTTATGTGTATTGTATAAGAAAGTGGTCTATCCAGTTTCATGTTAAGATGTCTATACTACCCAAAGCAATCTATACATTTAATACAATCGTTGTCACAATACCAATGGCATTTTTCACGGGTAGAACAAACAATCCTAAAATTTGTATGGAAACACAAAAAACCCCAAAGAGCCAAAGCACTCTTTTAAAAGGAGAACAAAATTGGAGGCTTCCCAATTCTGGACTTCCAGTTGTATTACAAATCTGTAGTGATCAAGACATTATGATACTGGCACAAAAACAAACATACCGATCAATAGAACAGAATAGAAAACCCAGAAATGGACCCACAGCTATATGATCAATTGATCTTTGACAAAGCAGGGAAGAATATCTAATGGATAAAGTCTTTTCAACAAATGGTGTTGGGAAAATTGGACAGCAACCCACAAAAGAATTAAACTGGACCACTTTCTTACATCATGTGGCCTCTCATTTTTATGAAGAATGACCTCGGCTTATGTACAGCATGGTGCTTTCAGATGCCTAAGGTCATAAAGACCTAGCTTCAGTGATCTTTAATGCTTAAATTTGGGAATTCCAGAAAGGTGGTTTTACCACATTGTATTAATGAAATCAGTCCAAAAGCCAGCCAAACTTCAAGGGAATGGAGAAATAGAATGTACCTTTTGAATATAAGAGTAGCAATACCACATTGCAAAGAAGCATTCATATAGAAAAGATGGAAATTTGTAGTATAAAACACTTCTGTTGCATTGATTCTTCTAATGGAAACATAAAACCAGACCAGATGCAAAGTTAGGGAAAATGAACTCTACATTTATGGAAATCACTTCAAAGAAATGTAACAATTTTTTTTTCAACCAACTCGAGTTAAATACAACTTATTCTTGATTTCTTCTAAAATATTACTTAGATTACTTACCAAGTTATTCCACTTCCAAAGATTCATCTGAAGCCTTTTCATTGGGGTGGCCGCATTGAGGATGTTAGCTGAGGACTTCTCATAGATGACTTTTATGATGTTTAAGTAAGTTCTTTCTATCCCGACTTTCTCGAGGGTCTTTATTAAGAAGCGATGCTGTATTTTGTCAAATGTTTTTTCTGCATCTATTGACAGGATCATATATCATATGGTTTTTATCTTTTCTTTTGTTAATGTGATGTATCACATTGATTGATTTGCGATTATTGACCCAGCTCTGTAACCAGGGAATGAATCCGACTTGATCTTGGTGGATATTCTTTTTATGTGCTTTTGAATTCGATTTGCAAGTATGTCGTTGAGGATTTTTGCATCCATATTCATCAAGGATATTGGCCTACAGTTCTCTTTTTTTCCTGGGTCTCTGTCTGGCTTGGAAATCAAAGTGATGCTGGCTTTGCAAAATGAGTCTGGAAGGTTTCCTTTGATTTCTATATTTTGGAATAGCTTGAGAAGGATGGGTATTAACTCTGATTTAAATGTCTGGTAGAATTCCGCAAGGAAGCCATCTGGGCAAGGGCTCTTTTTTTGTTGGGAGATTTGTGATAACTGATTAAATTTCCTCACTAGTTATGGGTCTGTTCAGGTTTTCTATCTCTTCCCATGTGAATTTTGGTAGTGTGTGTGTTTAGGTATTTGTCCATTTCTTTTAAGTTGTCCAGTTTGTTGGCATATAATTTTTCATAGTATTCCCTGATAATTGTTGTATATCTGAGGGATTGGTGGTAATAAGTCCATTTCACTCATGATTTTGTCTATTTGAGTGCTCTCTCTCTTTTCTTTTTGCAAACCCTGGCTAGAGGTTTGTCAATTTTGTTTACTTTTTCAAAAAAAAACCAACTCTTGGTTTCACTGATTTATTCAGCTGTTTTTTTTTTTTTTTTGATTCTGTATTGTTTATTTCTGCACGGAGTTTTATGATCTCTCTCCTCCTACTGGGTTTCAGGTGCTCTTGTTGCTCTCCTTCTAGTTCCTTTAGGTGCGCTGTTAGATTTTATACTTGAGCTTTTTCTAATTTCTTGAAATAGGCCTCGAGTGCAATGTACTTTCCTCTTAGGACTGCCTTTGCCGCATCCCACAAAAGCCTTTGCATTGTTGTATTTTCATTTTCATTTGTTTCCATATATTTTTTAATTTCTTCTCTAGTTGCCTAATTGGCCCATTCATTTTTAGTAGGGTGGTCTTTAACCTCCATGTTTTTGGAGGTTTTCCAGACTTCTTCCTGTGATTGATTTCAAGTTTCATAGCATTATGATCTGAAAGTGTGCATGGGATGATCTCGATTCTTTTCTATTAATTGAGAGCTGCTTTATGTCCCAGTATGTGATCTATCTTGGAGAATGTGCCATGCGCACTCGAGAAGAAAGTGAATTCCATGGCCTCAGGATGTAGAGTTGTATATATATATATATCTGTCAAATCCANTTTTATGATCTCTCTCCTCCTACTGGGTTTCAGGTGCTCTTGTTGCTCTCCTTCTAGTTCCTTTAGGTGCGCTGTTAGATTTTATACTTGAGCTTTTTCTAATTTCTTGAAATAGGCCTCGAGTGCAATGTACTTTCCTCTTAGGACTGCCTTTGCCGCATCCCACAAAAGCCTTTGCATTGTTGTATTTTCATTTTCATTTGTTTCCATATATTTTTTAATTTCTTCTCTAGTTGCCTAATTGGCCCATTCATTTTTAGTAGGGTGTTCTTTAACCTCCATGTTTTTGGAGGTTTTCCAGACTTCTTCCTGTGATTGATTTCAAGTTTCATAGCATTATGATCTGAAAGTGTGCATGGGATGATCTCGATTCTTTTCTATTAATTGAGAGCTGCTTTATGTCCCAGTATGTGATCTATCTTGGAGAATGTGCCATGCGCACTCGAGAAGAAAGTGAATTCCATGGCCTCAGGATGTAGAGTTGTATATATATATATATCTGTCAAATCCATCTGGTCCAATGTGTCCTTCAAATCCATTGTTTCTTTAGTGATTTTCTGTCNAAATTCTTTCAATTTCTGTTTATTTGGAAAGGTTTTTATCTCTCCTTCTATTCTGAATGACAGGCTTGCTGGATAGAGTATTCTTGGCTGCATATTTTTTCTGTTCATCACATTGAAGGTTTCCTGCCATTCCTTTCTGGCCTGCCAAGTTTCAGTAGATAGGTCTGTCACCACTCTGATAGGTTTCCCTTGGTATGTTAGGGCCCTTTTATCCCAAGCTGCTTTCAGAATTCTCTTGTTGTCCTTATATTTTTGCCAGTTTCACTATGATATGTCGTGCAGAAGTTTGATTCAAGTTAGGTCTGAGGGGAGTTCTCTGTGCCTCTTGGATTTCAATGTCTGTTTCCTTCCCCAGATGGGGGAAGTTCTCTGCTATAATTGTTCAAGGACTCCTTCAGCACCTTCTCTCTCTCTTCCTCTCCTGGAATTCCTATGATATGGATATTGTTCTATTTGATTGTATCACCTAGCTCTAGAACTCTCCTTTTGTGTTCCTGGATCAGTTTATCTCTCTTTTTCTCAGCTTCCTCTTTTTCTATAATTGTGTCTTCTAAATCACTTATTCTCCTTTTTGCCTCTTCAGTCCGTGCATTGGACGCCTCCATTTTATTATGGATCTCATTTACAGCAATTTTTAATTCATCACTATTTTTAAGCTCCATAGTCTTTGTAGCAATAGTTTCTCTGTTGTCTTCCATGCGTTTTTCAAGCCCAATGATAATTTTATGACTGTTTTTCTAAATTCTTGTTCAGTTATGTTGCTTATATCTGTTTTGTGCAAGTCTTTAGCTGTCATTTCTTCTTGAAATTTCTTTGGAGGAGAGTTCTTCTGTTTGTCATTTTGGTTAGCTTTCTATCTCTTGGTAGTTTTAAAAGCTTGTTATGCACTTTGCACCTGCGACTGCTGCTGTACTAAAGAAGGCTCTTTGACTGTCCAGGGCCTGCCCATTCAGGAAGTGTTATTTGAATGGTGTCTTTCAGTCTCCTTTGTTGAGTCCTTGGTTATTTTATTTTCCTACTTGTAGTGGTATTTGGAACTCTCCACCCTGTGTTCTTTGGCTTGTTTCTTGAGGTAGCCCTGGTAAAGAAAACAGACAAACACACAGGGAGCAAAGGCACACAAATGCACAGTCAAATCCAACAAACACGCAAACTGAAAGAGAAAAAGAAAAAGAAAAAAAAGGAAGGGACAAAAAAAAAAAAAAGAAAAGAAAAGAAAAAGAGAGAGGAAGGGTATAAGACAAATATTAAAAGAAAAATACCTAAAAAAGAAGAAAAAGAAAAAAACCAATAGACAAAGACAATCTAAAGCATAGAACCAGAATTCCCAGCTACAAATAAAGAACCAGGTGTATGTAGTGCTGATGGAAGAGCATATACAAAGAGAGAAGTGACAGGGCAGGGAGGAAGCGAAACTGAAAACGAAATGAGCAGGCAGAGAGACTAAGAGGTTTAATTCAGAGAGAAAGAGGGGAATTAGGTTAGAGGCAAGGTTAAAGAAATGAAGATTAGCTACTCAGAGAAACTATATAGTCTGATTACTCCAGGGAGAGAGAGATAAAAAGGTAGTGGTGGAGGTATAGAATATACATCTAGAGAATGGATTAAATGTGACTGTTTAAGCAAGCAGTTACCAGAATTAATCAGGGCAGTGCTTCCATGTTGGTCTTGCCCCCAGTTCCCTTAAAAATAAATAAATAAATAAATAAATAAATAAATAAATAAATAAATAAATAAATAAGGCAGCCCTCTATTGGGGATTGGCATGGTTTTCTGTAGGCAGGTTTTAGCCTCCAGTGTGTCCTGAGGGCAGCTCCCTGATGTCTCGCCTTGGTGGTTGCGGAGAGAAAAGTGGCGGCACCCCAATCCCTTCTCGAACCAAGCATTGCATCTCACTCTTTTGGTTCTGATCTCCGTGTGCCCTGGGCATAGCCAAGGTGAGCCATGCTCTGTATCCCAAGCCAGGCCTCGTTTCCAGATCTTAGTCCGTGTGCCCCTTTGATACTGCCCAAAATATAACCGCAGGCCAATATAAACTTGCAGGCAAGTTCCTCAGAGTAATTTAAGTCCCTAGCCGCCCCCCCTGGGGATCGAGCCGAGCCAGAAGCACAAAGGTGCAGCTTCAGGCGCCACTGCTTCCCCTCCAGGTCGAGCTGGTGACCGAGGAGCAGTTTCTCCCGGGGGGTCCTGGGACCAGTGTATCCCACCTAGGGTCAGCTGGACAGCAGGAAACCGGATCCCTCTGTGTCCCAAGCTGAGGTTTTTCTCTTCTCCAGTGACAGGGACAGTATCTTGAGCAGTTTTAGCCACTCTTTCTTTTTCCACTAGATTCACCGCAGTTCTCCACAAAGGCAGATCTCTCCCCTCCTTCTGTGTCTGTGGTCCCAGCCCGTTTCTATCTTCCTCAGTTCGCACTCACTCTATAAGTTTTTCTCAGTGGATTCTGTCTCCTTTTCCTCCCAAAACTCCTGAATTCTGTAAGGGTTCTTTTGGCTTCTGGCCAAAAGAGATGGGGTCAAGTGAAATGTATGGAGCTCCCTACTTCTCTGCTATCTTGCCTCTCTCCCTATTAGGATTAGTTTCTGAAGAGTTATCTTTTGCCTTTTTTGGGACATGTGGTATGGTTCTCCATTTTCCTCAATTCTCTGTGTTGGTGTATGCATGGTGGACAATGTAGGTACATCTCCCAGTCTCCACAGTTTACTCTTATATAGGAAGAGATCCCTACCAGTAAGCCTGGCCAGGCTTTTGGGGAGCTCTGCAATATTTTCTGTCCCCAGGAAGAAAGAGGCAGGTTCTTGGCAGTGTTTTTTTGTTTTTTTACTCTGTGCTGAGCTTGGGGTAGGGTGTGGTAAAGCTCTGGCATCTATCAGCCCAAGTTGCATCTCCATTCTCCAACAGCTGGTTAGACTATTCTAGAACCTTCAGAGCTTCAGGATTGGTGAGCCAGATGCTAATTCTTGGGGAAGCCCCAGAGAAGTTAGGGTGCTGGGTGTGTAAAGCAACTCTTTGACTCTCCATTGAGAAGCTGAGAGTTGGGATTTTTTGATATACTCACTCTATGCTGAGCAGTGGGCAAGATCAATGGCATCTACTGGCTTAAGCTACTGCCTCTGTTCTCTCCCAAGCAACTAGACTATGCCAGACCTGTCAGAGCTCCAAGACTGCCAAAACAGAATCTAGTCCTCAGGGCCCCCCTCTGAAAAAGTTGGGATAGTGGAAACATGAACCAACTCCTTTCATCCCATTGATGAAGTTGGGACATTGGAGGTCTCTTCCTGATCTTGTAACACTGTGACAGGGTCAGGGTCTCTGGTGAGAGGGTATCCTGAATCTCCTTAAAAGTTTCAATGAGCCTGATTTTGCATATTCCTGGGGTGCAGGAGACTTTCAGTTAGTTTTTTATTTTTCTCAAAATGGATATTTCCATGAATTTTTGATAATAGGTGTATTTGTGGAGGTATTTCCTACTCTGCCATGTTTCTGATGTGGCTCCTAGCAGTAAGTATTGATGCATGCTGCCATGTGGATGAATCTTGAAAAAAATTAAGCTAAGCGAGAGAAACCTGTCACAAAGAACCCCATCCTTTGCCCCTCCCCCACACACCTACATAACCAGTCTACTGTGTGCCTCTGAAAATTTGCTTATTGTGGACAGTTCATTCAAATGGGCTCATGTTAATATGTGGTCTTTTGTGACTAATTTCACATTGCCTTATGTTTTTAAGATTCGGGAATGTTGAGCTTGTATCAGTACTTTATTCCTTTTTATTGCCAGCTAATATTCCATTGTATAGATATACCACATTTGTTTATCCATTCGTCAGTAGTAAACATTTGGGTTTTTAAATATTTTTTAATATTATGAATAAAGGGGCTGTAACCATTCATGTTCAGGCTTTTGTAGGGGCATGTGTTTTCATTTCTTTTGCATACACACATTTGGCATGAAATTGATAGGTCACATAGTAACTCTATGTTTAACATTTTGAGGAACTGCTAAATTTTCTCCAAAATGGTTGTGCCATTGTACATTCCACCATCAGTGTATAAGAATTTTGACTGCTCTTTGTTATTATTGTATTTTTGATTATAGCCATCCTAGTGGAAGTGAAGTGTTATTGTGATTTTCATTTTTGTATCCCCAGTGACTAATGATGTTAAGCACCTTTTCATGTTCTTATTGCCCATTTGTATATCTTTTTGAAGATTTTTTTTGAGTTATACCCATATCTCTTATCAGATCCATGATTTAGAAATATTTTTTTCTCCCATACTGTGCATTGTCGTTCATTTTTTCCTGACTCTCATTTGTGCTGGGATTTGTTTGTTTGTCTTGTGATTTTTGATTGTGAGTTTTTGTTTGCAAAACTTTTCTGTGAGAGTTCAGTGTAGCTCACTTTCAAGGAACATTTCTTTTTCAGTGACTATTTGTGTTTACTTGTGTCAAATGCCTGAACCTGCATCCTTAAATAACAAGTTAAAATAAAATTCTTGACATGAGGTCAAGAGGGAAGATAAAGAGGATTAAATGATAAGTGAAACCTTATTAAGGAAGCATTTAATTTCATCTACATCAAGAATCAACTTTTGGTAACAGTTTTTTTCTTGCTGTCTACTCTGCTAGGCAGGCTTTATTCTAGTATGCTCTCTCCTTTTTTTTTTTTTTTTTCTTTTCAAAATCTGAACACCCAGTATGGCCTCCAGTCAGTCTCCCTCCATCCCTGTTCAGCCCCAATTCCCTATCCATAGTAGTCTCCCAAATTTGTAGGATCTCTGGGCAACAGTATTCTGTAGATATTCTCAGAGTAGTAAATCGTTCAGTCCTGGAATGGAGTTCAAGCTTCATATTGGGCCTCAAATATAATTCATTTACTTCTTTTTACATTTTGAATTGATTTTAATGGGTTTTTTTTAGATGATTCTAGCGGACTTAGGTGTTTTGTAACCAGAGGGGCTCAGGATTTTGAATGTGCTATACTACAGACACAGAACTGTCATGTAAGGTTTTATCAGTTGGAGTATAATCCCATCTGCCACTGCAGGTATATTTTACCTTGTAAATGGTCATGATTTGTTTAATGTAGGGTGTGCTATAATGTGAGACTTAGATTTTATGCTTACTGTGTAGAAAGAGTTGAATATAATTGCATATAACAAATATTCTAAACTTGCTTTATTTCTTCTCTTCCATTTAACTGAAATTTTTCATGTATTCCATTCTCCTTTAATTACAAGGCTCTAATCCTTGTAATACAATTATTAAAACATATTAGCACCATAAGCGCTTGTGTACTCTTAATGTTCTTAACAGTTTCTATCTTGCAGTAGACATCTGTGTATTCCTTAGGTGTAGGTCAGATAGAATAATATTGTGCTAGAATATAAATAATTCATATTTTCTTTATTCACTCAATAAATATATATGAACTACTGGATACCAATATGTATGTTAGATACTGGAAATGGAGCTTACAGTCTAAAGACAAAGTTGACCCTAACCTATAATTATACAAGTAATTGCTGACATAATTTGTGCAAAGGATGGAAATCACAGCATGCTCTAAATGATTTAAGAAAAAAAAAGAAATCTAGGAGTGCCTTTGTGGCTCATTGATTAAGTGTCTGACTTTAGCTCGGGTCATGATCTCACAGTCTGTGGGTTTGAGCCAGATATCGGGCCCTGTGCCAACAGCTCAGAGCCTGGAGCCTGCTTTGGGTTCTGTCTCTCTTTCTCTCTCTCTCTTGCCCCTCCCCCACTTTCACCCTGTCTCTCTCAAAAATAAACATTTAAAAAAATTTTTTTAAAATCTAAATTGGCCAGGGACATCAGGGATATATAGGAAAGGGGTTCTAAAATGTAATATTGTATCTGTGTCATATATTCTAGGAAGAATTTAGCTGGGTGAAGAAATGATGGAAGATCATCCTAGGTGAATGAAACAGCCTGGGAATAGTTCTAAATTAAGATGCCCGATACTTTGGGAGCACCTGGGTAGCTCAGTCAGTTAAATGTCCAAATCTTGATTTCAGTTCAGGTCATGGTCTTAGAGTCCTGAGATGGATCCTGGGATAGGACTCAATGATGGGTGTGGAGTCTGCTTGAGATTCGCTCTTTCCTCTTTCTTTGTCCCTCCCCTGCTTGCACATGGGCATGCTCTCTCTTTCTCTAAAAACAAAACAAAACAAAACAAAACAGCACCAAAAAACAAAAACAAAAAAACCCCAAAGGACAAAAACAAGCAAACAAAAAAACAATTTAAAAGAGTCATCCCAGAACCCCTAAAAAAGTGCTGAAAACATCTGGGTCATGCAGCTCCATATGGAGATGATCTTGTGTTCACTGAGCAAGTCTATGATCATTTTGTGCATGGTGACTGTTATTCTGAGAAATACAGAGACCAACTGAGACCACTGAAGCTGAATTAAGGGAATCTTTATTACCGGCCAGGACCGCACAGAGTTAACACAGAATTCTAAATGTGTGGTACCAAGCCCAAGGACTCAGGGCTTTTTATAATCAGCAAGCAGGCAAGCAGGCAGTACAGAAGCCTAACTGAGCAGTTATTGTCAAAAGGCTACGAAGTGATAAAGAAAGCTGCCCTTATCCTGGTATGTAGGACAACATTTGTTATTTTGAAGGCACGGATTAGGGCTGTAGGGATGTTTCAAGAGAATAGTCATTATCTCAAGGACAAAGCATGCAAACTGTATCATAGACAACCATTAGCGGGGGACATTAACCTTTGTCTTCTTATTTGTTTGTTTCCTTGCACCTGAAGATAGTCGGGTAGCCTTCAGTGCAGGCCCAGAAGGTAAACTCTGGGTCAAGATGGAAGGACTGAAGCTAAACTGTATGTATAACAGTGGAGAGACACGTCCAAAAAAGGTTTCTAAGGAGGAAGTACGTGGGAAAATGAAGGGTGTAACTAAATGTTACTGGGACCATAATGAGAATGTTCCCCAACACAGTAGCACTGTAGATTAAGGACAATGTTACAAAGAAGGAAATCCAAAGTTCCCATGTCCAGAAAATCCTAGTAAAATAAATTCAGTCACTGCAGATGTATTTTTAAGATCCATTGATTGAATCCATTGAATCCATTGATTCAGAAAGACTCCAAAAGTTCTTTTATGCAAAGAGAATAAAAAAGAATAAAGCCACAATTAGCATTGATGTTTTCCTATTTCTAATTGATGATAATTGTTGGTGTTTTGAGACTATATAATCTTAAATATATCAGCATCACCATCTATAATTTGAAATTATTTTATGGGTCACATTTTGAAACAATATTCTCATAGTTTTGTGGCAATTAAAAAGTTTTGAAGGAGTAGAAGTTTTATTTTCTGTTGTTTTATTCTATCAAATGATACTCTTTAATCATTTGTCATACTCAGTTGATCTTGACTGTCACTAATTTGCTCACTTGGACAAATTGGATAAGTAGTTATTTTAGTACTTAATTTGCCCTTTATTGTTGGGAGCCATTCTGAGCCCACTAGTCGAGAAAACTCCTGGTGAGGTTAAAGCAAGTTTGCACAGTCTCTTGCCAATCAGATGACGACCGATATCCACCCCCACTCAATTATTTCTGCTTGAGACTGACCCCTAAGGTACCTTGTTGATCAATATCGGAAGTGACTTGTCCCCTTATTCCGGCCCTCGTATGATGATTGCACCTTGTGAAGGAACTTATTGTGGGAACTTCTTGTTTCGATTATGGGAACAGACATTGTGTCTTCAGCAGGTCCTGTTTCTCTCCATACTTTCCCTTGAGCTATGAACAGGCTAATGACCCTTACTCAAAAAAGATTGACCCTTACGTGTACAGTTCTGTTTCTACTGTTGCGTTAGCCCAAGACATTCATACAGCTCAACATGTAAATCAACTAACCAAAAATATCTCTCATGCCCTAGCTATTCAGGAAATCATAAAACTAGACACAAAGGTAAATGCACTCAAAGAGGCTATTCTACGTATTGGAAATGAGCTAAACTCTTTAAAGATATGGTTGGCTCTCTGGTGCCATAAAGAATATAACTGGAAAATCAAGTCTTCCCCGGAGACAAAGAGCCTAACTTAGAGAGAAGGAACAGGTAAGGGCAGAAGATAAGTTACCACATATACCTTTGCTAACTCGTGATGTAGAGCAGCCCCTTCCCTAAGGCCTACATTGCACAAACACCTTCCCTTACCCTGGCAACTGTGATGAGGATGGATAAGAGTATCTACAAACCTATAACTTAATCTCAGTGTTATTAAAATGTGAACACCCTGTTTTTTCTTAGTTACTCAGCCTCACTATAATTGGGGTAGTTCTGCAAAAATACTTTTGTAAAACCTGTTTCTGTACATTTCCAAAAACGTCTTATCACAGAGAGCTATCCATTGTAAAAATTCCATTTTCTGATGCCATGTTAACATTTGACCTATAAATAAAGACACCAAAACCGACAGGACGGAGATGCCTGCCTGGTGATCAGAAAGGATCTCGGGGCTCTCTCCCTCCCTCCCTCACCGACACCGTCCATCCTTCAGGGACCCCTGGACCTGCTGGAGCCGGCCTCCGACACTTTATTATCACAGTTTTCTGTGAGATATTGTTACAAAAATATATAAGGAATATAGAACTTGGAAGATGAGGAAATTGTGTTGTCCTGTATCAATGAAGTCATTTTTTAAGGTTATTCCGTGTTTCTGAAATAAAGAAAGTGTCCACACACACACACACACACACACACACACACACACACACACACCTACCTAGAGGCTAATTTATACATGAAATAAAGTATTTTAATTCATTAAAAATAATTCTGCTTTTTAGTTTCTGTTGTGTAGTATGCTGAGAATTTCATGAAACATGTCCTCATCCTCAGATCTTTCTGAATTTCTTTTCCTAATTTGTTGGATTGCTGTTGTTCACAGTGAGAATTGTGTGTCTTCTGTATAAATGTAGGAGGTGGGTAAGAGTAAATAGTGAAATGATTCAACCCTAACATATAGAGTTTGCTTTTGTTGTGATGTGTCATAGTAAATTGTCTTTACTGGGCTTTATAGACATTGTTCATAGGCTCTGAATTGATAAAAAAAGATCAATAGCTATTAAGTGATTACTATGTGCTAAACTCTCTTCTGTTTCATATACATGAACACATTTAATGCTCCTAAGAATCCCATGAAGTGAATATTATTGTTATCCTCATTTTGCATATAAGGAAACTATGGCATCAGAGTATTTAATGAGTTACAGTTACGCAGCTAACAAGGGTCAAAGCCAGTATTCCAGTCCAGTTAATCTGATCCTAAATCTGGGCCTATATTAAGATACATATTGCCTTCAAAATTAAAGAAATGTATAGTTATGGTCTAGTTGTCAAATATTGATTAAATTCATGTGTTCCATATGAATTCCTTAGGAGCTATGATTCAACAAGTATGTTGAAATCTTTCTGTGTTATAGTTAATTACTATATTTTCTTATACAGAATAAATCAACACCCTATGTCTAGAGATAATCTAGAGATACATAATTATCAAATCAAACTGGCAATAAGCCAAATAAAAATATTTAACTTGGTACATGGTGTATATAACATATTGTAACAATTTTAAAAGGATGGTGAGCAATTCCAAGTGACACTTTCAGACACAGCTTTAGGCTTTATTATCTTTAAAACACTTAAAAAGTAAACACATTCCTTATGATCATTGAACAAAAAGAACAAAGCTCAGAGAATATGTGAGGATTTATAGGAAGAAGAGAATAAAGAACGGTGAGTAGGAGGAGTGGTACATTTAGAAAAGGGACTGAATTCAGATATGAAGATGCATAGGAAGTGTCTGTTCTCTTTTCTCCAATGACCTGTAATGTTTTCCTTGTTTTCATGTCTACTCAGGCCCTTGTCACAATATCCTATCACCATTATCCAACCTTAATTCCCTCAATTGCTTTCCTACTTTAGATATTTTTAAGAACTGGATAATGCAGGGGCGCCTGGGTGGCTTAGCCGGTTAAGCGTCCGACTTTCGCTTAGGTCATGATCTTGCGGTTCGTGGGTTCGAGCCCTGCGTCGGGCTCTGTGCTGACTGCCAGCTCAGAGCCTGGAGCTGTTTCGGAGTCTGTCACTCCCTCTCTCTCTGACCCTCCCCTGCTCACGCTGTCTCTCTCTCTCTCTCCTAGAAATAAATAAAACATTTAAAAAAATTAAAAAAAAAAGAACTGGATAATGCATACAAATTAGGGAAAATACAGATGAAAATGATGTTCTTGTAGGTCAACCTCCAGGAGGACACAGAGTGGATGCTGAATGATGATGATGGGTCTGGAGGAATACACAGAGGACTTCCACACACCACACCCTCTTTGAAGGGCTGTGTTATGTGATAATCAGGTGAGTGAGCAGGAATTTTGCTTTGAAGACCTTTATGACAGTAATTTAATCATCATTAAATGAAATGAATATAGCTGCTACAATTTGGGGATGAATACCTTTGCTACATGGAATTTCATGCCCCATGATACACTGACAACAGAAAAACTTGGATGTGAAATTAATACAATTAAGTGTATTGTAATTAATGTAGATAAAGCCTACATTACAGCTTTATTTTGCCCTTTCATTTTGTTTGAGAGGGAAAGCTGGCATTCATTTGCATTGATCGCTTTCCCAGCATTTGTTTCTCTTGTTCCTCTCCTTCTCTTCCTAAGCAAGCTGCTAAAATAGCTTCTTTAGTTCTGTATTTAATATACATGTTCTTATGAGTGTATAAAGGCAATATAATAGGAAGGAAAGAAATTATATAGTTTAGACATAAATTCTATTAGTGAAGAGAATTGTCTTCCTCATGAATAATCAATTACATATTTTATATTTTTATTATAATTACTTTTAATCAATTTATGATATGCTTTGGGGGAAATTGAAAGTAGATTAATGATATTTTAGAGCTGAGAGGTAATTTTTAGTCACGTATTTCTTACATATTATTTAGGAAATGAAAAATCTAGGTCCACAAAATTAGATCCACCTTGAAGCCTGGAATAGAAAAGAAGAAGAGAAATTATCTGTAACACATAAATGCTGCTGGCACAGTATTACTATTACTGTGTTGGAACTTCTGTCCTTTTACTAAGTAAGAATGTAAGAGATCATGCACTTGATGAGGCTTTAGGAGTCTTGGACCCTTCAGAAACCTTACTGATGCTGCTTAGCTCCCCAAAGTATTCTGAAGTCCACAATTGCCTGATACTCTGGTGCAAGAGCCCAAAGCAGAGGAATGTAAAGCTTCTCCCCTTTTCCTGCCATCCAATATCATGTTAGTGTCTTCTCCCGATACAACCTGATAGTAATAAACTTTTAAGTTTACAAGGGAATTCAGGAATTCCCTTCAAGAATTCAGGCTTGTAGCTCTACTAAAGAGAGAGGACTATAGAAAGGCTAATATGGAGTAGAGAGTCACTAAAAATATTCTGAATCATCTTCCCATTTTGTTGCTTACACTCCATGCACACCACTCACTCCACCTTTACTTATATTTCTAATCAAAGATAATTGCTTTGGCTGAAAGATTCATTTATCCTGCATACAAATTAAGACATCCTCCCCTTTTTCTCCAAATGGAAAGCTAAAAGTTCTCATAGCTTCCTATATCCATCTCAGTGTTGAGTTGGGATGTCCCCCAGTTTAGCAATAATCCCACAGGAATATTCTGTAGCCTAGAGAGTAAATGTTAAAGTTAATCACCTGCTTCTTGGTGAGGAAATAAAAAGAAAAAGAAAAGGAATTTGAATTTGTTTATAAATACCATAAACATATTAAGATAATATGTTATCTTAATACATATTCAGGAGGAAAATACTCTTAGTTTCTACAATCAGCATTTTACTGCTAAAGGGTCAGGAAACTCAGTTGTCCATGGCTGTCTTCTTTTATTGTCAATTCTTTTCTTTTTTTCTTGTCTGCTAATAAATCTGATGATGATAATTCTTTACTTGGTGGAGTGAACGAACTTTAAATTTTTATTGGGCTATGTTATTCTCATTTACTTTATTTGAAATATACTCATTTACTTTAAATATAATGTACAATATGGTATTAGTTTCAGGTGTACAATACATTGATTCAGCGGTTCTATACATTACTATATATTACTCAGTGTTCATCAGGACACTGTAGTCACTGTATGTCACCATACAATGTTGTCTTTGTGCACTGTTGGTGGGAATGTAAATTGATGCAGCCTCTGTGGAACACATTTTTATTTACTTTTATTACTTGTATGCAAATATTATGAGACACCACAGAGAATCATTTGAGTCACCTACATGATCTTCCCTACTCTATTGAGGAACATTAAGCCTAGTACACCTTGATTACTGCGATTAATCTTTTCAGCTGACTTAATAAACTCTTCTATTTAATCAGGGGTATGAGGAGAGAGAACTGGCTGGGAAATTATTTTCAGATCAATGGGAATTTTTTTTTGCTTTTGTTGGAGTTATTTATTGAGAACATGTGTAGGGGACAAGAAATAAATTTATGGATGTTATTAAAATTTCTCTAGAAAACCTGTCATAAAGGCATACATGTTGAAGCTAGAGCTTGGATTTGATTCTCTGTTTAGTACTTGGAATTTCTGTGGCAAATTCATTAAATTTTATAATGCTGAGTTTT
This sequence comes from Crocuta crocuta, assembly GCF_008692635.1. Classification (NCBI taxonomy): domain Eukaryota; kingdom Metazoa; phylum Chordata; class Mammalia; order Carnivora; family Hyaenidae; genus Crocuta; species Crocuta crocuta. The sequence goes on along the minus strand of NW_027532418.1, from coordinate 433,106 downwards.
CTACTGAGAATATGTTTATAAAATGTGCTATTTTCATTGTTGTAATGTTAAGAGAAAACACATGCAAAGTGCCTCATCCATGGTTGGAACTCAAAAAAAAAAAAAACCCTGAAAATTACAACATACATGAATGGGATTATATTGGAATGGTTTGTGTTTGGATACATAATTCAAGATGTTTTATTGCATATATATTCTCAAGATGTGACCTATATTTGATACAGTATCGTATGCCTCAGTGTCTTTGGATGATGTCAATGGCAACGATGATGATATCTTTCATCATTGTAATGTTTCAGTTAAAAGATTAATCTGGGACTCACAATGCTTGTTCTTTATTTTTCTTATTGTTTTTCTCATGTCTTTATTCCTGAACATGTGGATGATTTGATTTAAAGGGGAGTGAACATCATCAGAGAAAAAGAAATCAAAACCACACTGAGATGCCACTTCACGCCGGTCAGAGTGGCTAAAATGAACAAATCAGGAGACTATATATGCTGACGAGAATGTGGAGAAACAGGCACCCTCTTACACTGTTGGTGGGAATGTAAACTGATACAGCCCTCTGGAAAACAGTGTGGAGGTTCCTCAAACAATTAACAATAGAACTCCCCTATGACCCAGCAATAGCACTGCTAGGAATTTACTCAAAGGATACAGGAGTGCTGATGCATAGGGACACATGGACCCCAATGTTCACAGCAGCACTCTCAACAACGGCCGAAACATGGAAAGAGCCTAAGTGTCCCTCAACTGATGAATGGATCAAGAAGAAGTGGTTTATCCATACAATGGAATACTACATGGCAATGAGAAATAATGAAATCTGGCCATGTGTAGCAACATAGATGCAACATGTGGGTGTTACGCTAAGTGAAATAAGTCAGGCAGAGAATAACAGATACCATATGTTTTCACTCATATGTGGAACAGGAGAAACTTAACAGAGGACCATGGGGGAGGGGAAGGGAAAAAATAGTAGGGGAGAGGGAGGGAGGCAAACCATAAGAGACTCTTAAATACTGAGAACAAACTGAGGGTTGATGGGGGTGCTCGAGAGGGGAAGAGGGTGATGGGCATGGAGGAGGGCACTTGTTGGGATGAGCAGTGGTTGTTATATGGAAACCAACTTGACAATAAACCATAAAAGAAAAAAAAAGTAATATGTTAACAACTTGCCGTTTATGATGGTGGCAGGCTTTCTGGCTTATCATCTACTACCTAAAGCATTCAGAGATGCAGCACCACTAAGGTTGATATTATGGATTCAGCAATCTGTTACAGACAGCCATGATTGCAAATATATTCTAAGTCACATGTCTACTTTTGACAAAGCAACTTTACCACGAAAGGTGGGAAGATGTCATCTGCCATCTTTCCCACCAGCCCTTCCAAAATATACTCTGAAAATTCCTTGGCAAATCCTTGAAAAGAGGACACATGAGGAACAATGAGGAAGACACATCTATTAATGTTAAACTGCGTTATAAAGCTAAGGTAAAAAAATTATATTTTACCATCCTTAGAATAGACAGAATAATAAATAGATGTAAGAAATCTGAGACTTTAGTAAAAGAGTCATATATTTAAAATATGCTGTTTAGGATAAAGGTACCGTTACTTGTATAAATAGGCTGGTGAGCTATACAGTCTTAAACAAAAATGAATTCAAATACTTTAAATATTTAAATAATAGTTCAAGCAATAAAGGGCAGAGAGAAACTTAGAAGTGTGTTGTAGACTCTAAGTCTACAGTTCTCTCTTGGTCAGCAAGAGAGCAGACACAGGATTAAAATGCGAGAGATGCTGATGTCCGGAAAAAGATGAGAGCCCCGAATAAGGTTCTTGCCCTGTATTTATTAATATCAGAAGGCTAAAAAATGTGATGGGCATGCACAAAGAGACAAATAACTGGTGAACATCAACTCATGGGCATGAGGGAAAGGGAATTTTGAAGATATACAGTGTTTGGGTCAATATAAAAAAATCCTGGCACCAGACAGATGGGCAGACAGCTGTTAATGGCAGATAGGAGGCACCACACCTGTTTATCTTAGGTAGCCTAGGGGATAAGACAGATAGGGCAAATAACTTCAGGGTGAACAAGGTACATTTTCATTTGTAAATCAGCTCCACTCTGGGCAGCATCACTTATGGCAGTACAGTGGTCTATAGCCCTATTTACCTGTTTACCTAATTTGGTCCTTCCTTCCTGTGAAAGCAGCTTTCTGCTATAGTACTAAATTGGGGACTGGGGGTGTTTTCACCCTGAATGCCTAATCTTACTTACTTTTGTATTGGGGGCTTTTTGCCCCTATCTCTATCCTGGGTGCCTTTGCACCCTCCTTGTCTATCCTAGGATACTAATATTGTTTACCCAAACATGGGTATGAGCTTCCTTTAGCTTTGTACTTCTTTATGCCTTGTTAACCCATTGGTGTAAGCCACTTCCCCATAGAAGTGAATTATATGCATTGTTGTATTTTGTAATATTGGCTTGGTATCACAATAAGGTCAGGAACCATAGAAGTTAAGAGGTTAAGTTAAATCCAATAAAATAGATTTTATTCGTTGAAGATAAGCAAGCTCTTTATTATCCCAAAAACATAAGCAAATTTCTGAGGCAAAAGCTGAACTGGAGAAAATTAGCCCCCCCCACATATGTAAATTATTTTATCACCTTAATATCAAATTCTTGTAAGTCAGTATGGAAAATTTCAAGAGCCCTATATAAAAGTAAGTCAAGCTAAGGGCACCTGTGTGGCTCAGTTGGTTGAGCATCTGACTTTAGCTCAGATCATGATCTCACAGTTTGTGAGTTCGAGCTCCACATTGGGCTCACTGCTCTCAGTGCAAAGCCTGCTTTGGATCCTCTGTCCCCATCTCTCTCTGCCCCTCCTTTATCTCTCTCTCTTTCTCAAAAATAAACATAAAAAATAATCCAAGGTAAAATATAAAATGTTTAAGAAAATATGGAAATAATGGTTGAATATATAAAAAAAAGTAATATAGCTTGAGGTCATATGCATCAAAGTGTTTCAGTGCTTTCCTTTGGGTGGTATAATTCTATATCTAATTATATTTTTATATATTTCTTGATTTATCACAAACATCTGTATTAAATATTTTCTGCATTTGAAATTTAGAAAATATTTTTTAAAAAATTACTTATTTAATAAAATGCAAACATAGGAATGTCTTTAACTTTTCTTCTCCATACATTTTGCTTGCTTTGGGAGTTGTGACTGAAAATCACTGAGATTCATTAGTTTTTCACCTCCCCCTGCTTCCTTCCATGTTCTTTGTGTATATCCCAGTTCTATTCAAGGAGAGCTCCCTTTTATTTTGGAACCACAGAAGACAAGATGAAGAATATGTCAATTAATGACACTGGGAAAGTCTTGCATCTTATCAATAAATTCCCTCAGGAATTAAAAGCCATGTATTTGGCATGCTAGATTATTCAGTATCTCTCTTTAGTGTGTAAATTGTCCCTGTAAAAAAGAGACCTAAAGAACCATTACCAGCCAAACAATATAACTATGTTCCTAAACAGATACAAATATACAAAAATGACTGTCTAAAGTGTAGATAACTTTGAACTTTCAAAAGTCCAAAGTAAGAAGAATTTAGAAACATAAGAGATAAGATTCGTTGTATTATATTTCATTTTATTCTATAACACTTCTCATAAAACTTTGATGGTCACAAAAATCTTTTAATCCTATCATCTGAATAAAGGTGTAGAGAAGAGTACCAATTTAATTGGAAATATTGAAAATAACTGATTCCTAAGAGTCACATCTCTCTGATATGTTTCTGATTTTCCTCTATAATTAGTTCCTCTTGGATTTGCAAGCTCTATTGGTACTGCATTGTGCCAGAATACTTCGTAGTTAAAATGAAAGCAATTTGCGATTCTTTATTAGATCTCTTCCTTCTTAAACAATATCTGACTAATTTCTTCTTTCTCACATTGCACTGCCTGTGTTTATGAAGTCAATTAATGGCCTGTGCAACCAACTGTTTTGTCTAATTATACTAGTTTTTTCCGTGAATAGCTTGGTCATCAATGTCTAAAACTGCTTTATTGTTGTTATCTCTGAATTGATTGCTTTATTGATTACTTCCTATATTCTTAACTTAGACACTTAAGGAAATAACAGTTATTTCCTTAAATTATTTCCTGAAATAATAAATTCTCTCAGAGAAATAATGATAACTTCACAAATAGTTGTATCAGTTCATTGTAAGTCTGATATTAAACCTGACAAGGTTGTGAAATCTGTAAGATGAAAAATACAGAAACATAGGGGGTAAAATGTTATAAAGAAAATACAAAGAAATCAAATATATAATATGTATCATGACCAGGCTCACTTAGCATTTGAAAAGCAATCACTGTAATTCATCATATTAACAGAGTGAAGGATAACAGTGTATCCTCATAACTGAGTCCTAAAAATCATTTGATAAAATTCAACCATCCATTCATAATTTTGAAAAAGCCAAATTAAGCTAGAAATAGAAGGAAACTAGTAAGCTAGAAATAAGCTAGCTCTCAGTAAACTACAAATAGAGAGAAACTTTCACAGTTTACTTAAAGACAGAAAAAAACTGTTGGCAAGTATATCAGCCAGCAGGCTGTATTTGGTCCTGTGTGTGTGTGTGTGTGTGTGTGTGTGAGAGAGAGAGAGAGAGAGAGAGAGAGAGATAACTGACAAAATAAATTGTGAGAGACATAGAAAAATGCAAAGGACATTTTTAATATTTATTTTTGAGGGGGGAGTGCACAAGGGGGAGAGGGTCAGAGAGAGACACACAGAATCTGAAGCAGGCCCCAGGCTCTGAGCTCTTAGTACAGAGCCCAACATGGGGCTCGAATGCTTCAACCATGACATCATGACATGAGCCGAAGGTGGACACTTACCCCACTTAGCCACCCAGGCTCCCTACAAAGCAAAGAACTTTGAATAGCCTTTACTGAAAAAGAAGAAAAGGGGTGAAAGATTTATGTCATCAGATCTGACATAAGATCTGAATAGCTCTTTAGGAATTCATAGTACTTAGACAGAAATAATGTTTAAAAACTAATGAAAAACATCAATTCGCAGAGCAAAATTAAGTTTGAATTCCTCAGGAAAAACAAATAAAGAAAATCACTTCAGACATACAATAATTGCTGAAAATGAATAATTTATAAAATCTTAAAATCTGTCAGAGAACAAAGATACATTATATATAGAAGAACAAAAATTAACAACTCTAGACTTCTTTCAAACTATGCAAACTATCCTCAAAATACGAAAAGAAAAAAAAACCCTGTCAAACTAGAATTCTGTACCAAAATTAAGGGTGAAGTAAAGACATTTTTGAGCAAGTGAAAGATTAAATATTTCATGGCCACCAGAAATGTTAAATCAAACTGTAATGACCATTTTTTACATTTACAATATGTGCATATAAAAGGATGACATGACAATATAGTACAAAGGTGAGAAAGGGTAAAGATTTCAGTATATGTGAAATGGTACAATATTATTTGAAAGTACTAGAATGTGATAATTCAAAATTGCATGATATAAACTGTAGAGAAACCATGAAAAAGAGGAAGGGAGCCTGGATGAGAGAACAACAGAAAGGAAGGAAGGAATGATGGATGGATGGAAGGAAGGGAGGGAGGCAGGTGGGGAGGGAGGGAGGAAGGAATGAAGGAAGGAAGGCAATCTAGTAGCTACTAACTTGGACAGTCTAGCTTTAAAGCTTATTTAAAAAAATAAATATATTTTTCGAGAGAGAGAGAGAGAGAGCAAGCATACATAGGTTCACAAGTGAGGAGAGAGAGGGAGAGAATCCCAAGCAGGCTCTGCTCTGTCAGCCCAGAGCCTGAGATGGAGCTTGGGGATGGATCTCCTCAGATCATAGTCTGAGCCAAAATCAAGTTGGATGGTCAACTGTCTGGGCCACCCAGACACCCGTGGACAGCCTAGGTTTAATCCATTTCCTGATCAAATCAAAACAGAGTCCTTGGTTATTGCTGTAGTTTCCAGAATGAAACCTGTTACTCTTTGTAAATCAGTCATAGTAAGTCCTGAAGACATTAAAACTGAGGAAGAATGTAAGGGAAAATCATGGTGGATGCTCTCAAGTGCTCCTTACTTAGCAGTGCAGGAGGAATTAGACTCATCGGTCAATGACACCTTTAGATGTTGATAGTCTCTTAACCCAGGGGTTTTACTATATGGGCAAATAACTTGGCTGTAGGTAACTGGAAAATAAAACCATCTCATTTCCAACATTCAGTCATGCAAACACTTTTAGGAACATAGAGGAAAATTGTGACAAGTCATGTAGAAACCACCCAAAACAAGACCTGGTGCTGAACTGAGAGGTTGGAATGCTAAGGTTTTTGTCAGGTGCTTTCCCTAAAGCATTTCCAACCACTACTGGAAATAATGAAATAAAATGACATAGAAATATCCAAACAGTGAAAAGGTAGGCATACTTCTCTCATACCCAATGAAGCCATTAGTCTCAGCACTGTGGACTTAACTCAGCTCCATCTGATGATGATTTTAGGCAGATTTGCCGGAAGATAAGAGCTTGCACAGAGCCAGTCAATGGATTATACTGGATTCATTCCAGAAGCTTCAATCGTCTAAAAATGGGAATTCAATAGAACTGATGCCTATTCAGTTCTAGGATTTGCTTATCCTTTTGTTATCAAGCCTTCTTGCTCAACTATAGACCCCAAAGGTTCTACACTTTGATATACTTTAAGTGATGTTATTTTCCATTCCTTAAAAAGTTTCCACTTCAAGCTTCATTTTTCAATATCATCGCCAATAAACGTTTGAGAGCATTGCCAATCCATGCCAAACAGTGACTCCTCAAGTAATAAGTGGCTGAATGAAATCTTTGCTTTTGTTTTCAAAGAATGTTCTATTCCCTGTCAGGCTTATAAAACTACCTAACCTAACACTTCAGTTTATCCTCTTCTGTTAAACAAACAAACAAACAAACATCATCAGCTCAATTAAGAAATATGTGGGCAAGAACAGGATTTTTGGCAAACCTGTCCTAAGCCATAATTCCTTTTATTTTATATCCTTCTGTATTGATTACAAACACTTTTGAAAATATATTTTAATAGAATAAATCACTCCTATATTCTCAAGTAAGTAGACAGATTGTGCTCTGTAGATTTAGCAACTCCTAGGTCAATCATAATTTATCTTTTCATATTTCAAGGCCTATGATCTGTAAGTTTCTACTTCTAATAGTTCAAATACATTTTCTGCAGATGAGTCTATGCATTAGAATTAAAATGTTAATTTCAAAGTTTATGTTTTTCTCCTCAGCCATTTTAGAATAGTCAGAAAGTTCTTTTTAGTAAGAAGAAAGCTAAGGAACTTTCTGTAGGAAGGCGGATACTGGGCAGGTGATCAAAATGACTCCTTTCAAAACATGAACTTTTTCTCTTTTCCCTGTCACCCCTTGCACCCTCCATACAACAATGTGTGTGTGTGTGTGTGTGTCTGTGTGTCTGTGTGTGTGTCCGTGTGTATATGTTGGTGGTTTAGAGTTAGAAACTTATATACAAAAATGTGGTTTAAAGTAAAATTATAGAGTGCTGCAAATCTACTATGAAAACAAAATGAAAACCCTAAAAAGTAGAAAAATTCTTTGACTTTCAGTAAACCTATCTATGGCACAGTTATGTATCACTAATGCATTTTTCTAAACATTTAAAAAATTCCTATCTGCTTTCACTCATTTCATCAACGTCTCTATTGGTGGCCTTTATAACATGTATTATGGAGACTATAAGAGTAATTTGTCCATGTTCAAGGAGCTTAAAAAAGATCTGGGGAAAAAAGCACAACATTAGAAATGAGAGATCTCAGATTAGAATAGATTTGCTTAGCTCATTTTCTAGTGTTCCTTCTATTTCAGAATATTGATACCTAATGCACATGGAGAATAAGTAAATGATAGAGCACATGAAACAAATGATAAATCCATTGGAAATTGTTATAGGTTTTATATTATGGAAGTTTTATTGTATAGAAAAAAGATCTTGAGGTGTCCTAAAGGATATGGTTATATAGACAGAGAAATTTGTGTATCTAAGAAAAAGAAAACATGTAGGGATATAAAAAATGAATGAGGAATGCAGAAAACTATGAATTTGTTTTTACTGAAACACAAGTTGCATTTTTGCACCATTATAAAACAGTATTGGATGTTTAGGGTGGAAAAGAGGCTTATTGGGAAGGCCTTGGTGAACTTGGGATTGATAAGGGAGTTATGAAACTGTAGGTTGTTTAAGAAGACAATGACAAGATGAAAACAGAATTCTTATGAGAATGTTCAATTCCTAAAGGTAAACTATATTTGTGGGGGAATTACATTATGCATCATCAACAAGATGCAATTACGTATAGCCATAAAATGTTTTGGATTTCCATTGCTCATAGAAATATATTTTAGTATTGAAAAACCCAATGACAATAACTATGCATATGAACGCTATTCTGTCAATAAAAAGCAATGAACACTATGGTCTTAATAAAAAGCATATAAATGTAAACATATACTAGTACCCACAACAACACACACAAAGAACACACACACTCTACTAATGGGAGTATCACTGTTCTCAGAGGGTATCCAGGAAACAAACTGTTAAACAGTTATCCTGCTTCTCTGTGTGCCATGATTTCTTTTCCATTCACATAAGCTACTTTAATCCTTTTTAAAAGTAAGTTAGGGAAAAATACATACTTCTAACAGTTTTATTGGAACAGTTATTCTGTTTCTATTTAAAAGTGTTTTATCATCCAATTTGATATTTAAAAATAAATATGTTTAAAATTCCTAATTTACGTGGATTTTGCTTTAACACTGATATAATCTAGATTCTGAACATTCATTATATATTTTACTCATTCATTCACTCCTTCAGTAGATATTAGTCAGATGCAAGAATGTACATAAACTACTTCATGTATATTTGAAGTCCATCCTATTCTCTTCAAGTGCAGTTTAAATTTTTTTTAATGCTTTTGTTTATTTTTTGAGAGACAAAAAGAGACAGAGTGAATTGGGGATGGGGGTCAGAGAGAGAAGGAGACACAGAATCTGAAGCAGGCTCCAGGCTCTAGTTAGCTGTCAGTATAGAGCCCGACACAGGACTCAGACCCACGAACCGTGAGATTATGACCTGAGCCGAAGTCGGATGCTCAACTGAGCCACCCAGGTGCCCCTCAAGTGTAGTTTCAAAAATGAGATTTCAAAAAGCATTAGTGTGGATCTTTTAAATATTAGCCATAAAACTCAAAGGAGATACAGTTTTCTAAACACGGAAATAACTTTGCATACTTAATGTGACTTTGTACTTTGCATCAGTCCAAGGTTCTCAGAGTAGGAAATTGGCCAGAGGATATGTTTATGCAGGAAAAATACATCCCCAGTTGGATAAATGTACCCATGGGATTGCCTTAGGGAAACAGAGTATACAGCATTATGATGCTTCTTCCTTCTATTTCAGATGATTGGGAACATGAATTGCGGGAAATTGATGGGAATATGGGAAAAGGAGATGCAAGGCTATTCCTGGGATTCACATGAGGCACTTTCCCATGAAAGTATTTTCCCCTCTCTGGTAAATAACAGTGACACAAAAGGAAGGCTATACTTTACTGCAGGAGCTTTTAAAGAAGCTAGGTAATCAAGAAACTATTACTGTTGAAAATAATGTTTTAGAGCAAAGCTAATAAAACCAGTGTTGTTATAAGCATGAGATGTTATTTCATGTAAGTGAAATCATATAGTAAGTAGCCTTAGGGCATGGCTTCTTTCAGTCAGCATAATGCCTTTGAGATTCATTTGTTAGCAAGTTGTTTTAGTTATTGTAAATATATATTACATTTTTCTAACTTTTTTTTTTTTTGAGAAAAAGAGAGTGAGCAGGGGAGAGGTAGAGAGAGAGGGAGATAAGGAATCCCAAGCAGGCTCCCTGCTGTCAGCACAGAGCCTGACACAGACTTCCAACTCATGAACTGTGAGATCATGACCTGAGCTGAAACCAAGAATTGGTCGCCCAACCAACTGAGCCACCCAAGCACCAAAAATCTATATTACATTTTAATATCTATTTATATAAGTACTCTCATTGTGATTCTTCCTCAAATCATCTTGAAACCAGTTCAGTTATTTGTTGATATTAAGTAGAATGATTTTATTAAATGACATGAAGGCTAAATAATTATAATTGCATTCACTTATACACTCATTTAGGTGGATATATGATATTCACAATATTGGTCATTTTAATCCTAGAACACAGTTTATTTCTACACCTATTGAGACCTTTGTTTGTGCCCCCCAGTAACATTATATAACTTTCTTCATTATATACTGAAACTATTAAACTTATGAATTATTTCATTTTATTTATGTTTTATGAGGTCATCTTTAATTGTATTTTTCTTATTACTTCTGTAATGAAGGAAAGTTATAATTATATGTGTATTTACTTGAAATTAGCCACAAACCTGAACACTAAATCGTTGAAAGTTTGAGTCGATTTTCTTGGGCTTAGTGTAAAATGTTTCAACATGATAATCTTATGCTTTCCTATTTTTTTCAACACCTTCTTTCATATTTTAGCTTATGACATGTCTAGGACTCAATACTTTTTCTGAAATTTTTCATGAATGCCAAAGAAAAAAAACAGATGTCATAAAAGTTCCGATGCATCTCTACTCTAGTGAGGAGAATTATGGATTTTAGTGTCTTATACAATATTGTGAATATTTTGCATATTTTTATAAAAATGACTCATATTTGGGATGATAAAGACTACCAATTGAACTTGGCTTATTTGACATGGAAAAATTTACTAATTGCTGCGAAGCTGTTGTCAACATTTCCAACGGGTATAGGTAAATATTTTTTAGTTCTAAAAGTGATTTAAGGAAATGAATCTAAAGTAGGGTATTAAACAACGCTCATCAATAAAGTTTACAAGAAGCTTGCCTGCCACCTAGTGGCCCAGCCAGTCACCTGTGTTTCTCTTAGCTTTAACAAAAAACAAGATTTGGAAGGAGGACTTATAAGTATGGTCTGGAGCCTTCCCAGTCCCCCAGTAAGGAATCTATATGTAGCCTATACAAACATAGAGGCAGTCAAGCTGATTACCGTCTCACCATTCCCAAAAATAGCCATTTTCACAAACATATTTTAATGTTTCTTTAAGGGCTTCCTCTCTGTTAGTACCCATCAGCTAAATCCAGAATTTCAGGAGATATCACAACACATTAAGTCACTATGATGAATTAGAGTATTCTGAAAATGGCAAGGCAGACTAGTACCAACAAATTATCTTTATGTCAAAATTATTATTCATAATTTTTAAATCTATTACCTGCCATAGGTTTACAAAGCTAAGTCTTTAACTTCCCTAAAAGTATGGTTCTTCCAAATTTCAGGAGGAACTAAAAATATATACTACCAATCATCATTTCAATTTGCAATACTGGAACCCTTTGCTCAGAGTTGCTCGCCCAAATAATTTTACTTTGAGCCTAATTGGTCAGATAGGTTGATGTGTGTATGGAAAGTAGGACTTGTGTGAGGCTATGAAAGAGAGAGTGGCCACTTTGACCACTGTTGTTCAACATAGTGTTGGAAGTCCTAGCTTCAGCAATCAGACAAAAAAAAGAAATAAAATGCATCCACCTCAGCAAGGAAGAACTCAGTTTCACTTTTTGCAGACAGCATGATACACTATGTGGAAAAAGTGAAAGATTCCACCAAAAATCTACTAGAACTGATACATGAATTCGGCAAAGTTGGAGGATATAAAATCAACATACAGAAATTGGTTGCATTTCTATACACCAATAGTGATGCAGCAGAAAGAGAATTAAGAAAACAATCCCATTGACAATTGCACTGAAAACAGTAAGATATCTAGGAATAAACCTAAACAAAGAGGTAAAATATCTGTATGCTGAAAGCTATAGAAAGCATATGAACAAGATTGAACAAGACTCAAAGAAATGGAAAAACATTCCATGGTCATGGATCAGGAGAATAAATATTGTTAAAATATGTCGATACTACCCAAAGCAACCTACACATTCAATGCAATCCCTATCAAAATAACACCAGCATTCCTCACAAAGCTAGAGTAAATGACTCTAAAATTTGTATGGATGAGCACTGGGTGTTATATGGAAACCATCTTGACAATAAACTATTAAAATTAATTAATTCATTCATTAAATAAAACAAAATAAAATTTGTATGGAAACAGAAAATACCCCAAATAATGAAGTAATGTTGAAAATGAAAACCAAAGCCTGAGACATCACAATTCCAGGCTTCAAGCTGTATTACAAAGTATAAGTATCAAGACAGTATGGTACTGCCACAAAACAGACATATAGATTAATGGAACAGAATAGAGAATCGACAGCAACATGAAGAATGAAACTGGACCACTATCTTATACAAGACACAAAATAATTTCAAAATGGATGAAAGACCTAAATGTGAGACAAAGAATCATCAAAATCTTAAGAGGAAAGAACAGGCAACAACCTCTTTGTCCTCAGCAACTTCTTACTAGACATGTCTCCTGAGGCAAGGGAAACAAAAGCAAAAATGAACTATTGGGACCTCATCAATATCAAAAGCTTCTGCACAGTAAAAGAAACAATCAGCAAAATAAAAAGGCAACTGACGTAATGGGAAAAGTTATTTGTAAATGACATATTGGAAAGGTTACTATCCACAATCTTAAAGAACTTATCAAACTCAACACCCAGAAAAAGTAATCCTGTGAAGAAATGGGCAAAATACATGAACAGACACTTTTCTCAAAAAAGACATCCAGATGGCTGATGCATGAAAAGACGCTCAACATCGCTCATCATCAGGGAAATACAAATCAAAACCACAATGAGATACCACCTCATGCCTGTCAGATGGCTAACATTAACAGCTCGGGCAACAACAGATGTTGGTGGGGATGTGGAAAAAAGGGAACCTTTTTGCACTGTTGGTGGGAATGCAAACTGGTGCAGCCACTCTGTAAAACAATATGGAGGTTCCTCAAAAAATTAAAAATGGAGCTAGTCTATGACCCAGCAATTGCACTACTAGGTATTTATGCAAACATTACAAAAATGCTGATTGAAAGGGGCACATGCACCCCAATGTTTATAGCAGCATTATCAATAGCCAAATTATGGAAAGAGCCCAAATGTCCATCAACTGACAAATGGATATAGAAGATGTGGTATATATACAATGGAATATTACTCAGTGATAAAAAAAAAAAGAATGAAATCTTTCTATTTGGAACAATATGGATGGAGCTAAAGTGGATTATGCTAAGCAAAATAAGTCAGTCAGAGAAAGCATATATCATATGATTGCACTCATATGTGGAATTTAACAGAAGAATGTAGCAGAAGGGAAGGAAAAAATAAGATGAAAAGAGTGAGGGAGGCAAACCATAAGAGACTCTTAAATACAGAGAACAGACTGAGGATTTTTGGAGGGGTGTTGGCTGAGGAAGTGGGATTAATGGGTGATGGGCATTAAGGAAGGCACTTGTCAGGATGAGCACTGGATGTTATACGTAAGTGGTGAATCACTACATCTCCTAAAACCATTATTACACTATATGTGAACTAACTTGGGATAAAAAAAAATGAGAGAGAGAGGACAAAAACAATTTTTCGGTTTGTATCTAAAAGAATTTGAAAAATTAAGATAGTTTAATGAGAAATTCACTAAGTGATTAGACTGTCTAGTGAAGTCTTTGAGTATTTCAGTCTTACGAACTAGGTGCTGTTTTCATCCCCATTTTATGTACGGAGGGAACGGGGGCAGAAGGCTTTATAAGTTACCTAAATTTCCACAGCTAGAAGGGAAAGGAACAGATTCCGACTCAGTCTGTTTTTAGAAGCTGTGCACCTCTTTACAATTCTCTGCTACCTCTAACAGTGTTAACCAAATTCTGGGAACACTTTTGTAAATTACCTCCTTCCCCAAATCCAGAAGTTGTTTAAAACATAACAGAGGTCCATGGAGGAGGACACTTGTTGGGATGAGCACTGGGCGTTATATGGAAACCAACTTGACAATAAACTAAGGGAAAAAATATATAACAGAGGTCTGGGAAGCTGACTCCATGAACAAATAATGCAATAGCTAATTTACTGCTCTCATACACTGAAGTCTAAGAAAAGTGATGTAGAAACTTTCAACTGTGAGAATCAGTTGCACACAGGTATTGGGTTTTGAATAAAGAAGATAAAATTTACAAATAGTGTTGATTGAAAAAAGCTAAACACAAAACAGTAAATAGTTTATATTTCTATCCATAGAAAGTTAAACTTTTCCATGTACCCAGTGTCTAGTAAGCCAAATTCTGAGACACTTGTTTTGAAGGAAAGAAAGCTTTATTATGAGAAGGCAGCCCAAAAAGAAGGCAGGGGATCATTCCCAAAGATGCCTTGCCCTGTTGAGCCTACGAACAGCTTATATGCATGAGAGGAGGGTAATGAGTTTCTTGAAACATTGTTGCAGGGTGAGGGAGGGGGGCTTGAAAGAATCTGGAGAAAAGCATTCTTGTGGAGAATGAGGTGCTATTTGGGACCTGGTATGATCAGATACCAGTATGATGAGATACAATTGTTACTGTTCAGCTCCCATTAGGAGCTGCAGTCTACAATTACTTGGTAAATGGGGAGTAGTGGTAAAAAAGACAAAGCTAATGATTGATCGTGTATGAGGTTAAGAGGTCCAAAAACCATGATTAAGGAGAGAACAAAACAGAACATGGAGCTAAGTTAATCAACTAATATAGTTCTGCTTAGGCCTTCAAAATAGGCCAAATACCTGCCTCAAATCCCCACTCTTATTTTATAATTCCTCAATCTTGGAGAATAGGGACAATGACCGCTCTAGTTGTTTCCTGCTACTGAGGGGTGAAAACCAATAATAGCCAAGGGAGTAAAAGTGGGAAACCTGCCTTTGAAAATATTATCCAGTGTCTGGGCATGGGGCTTGGACCTTGTTTTTCACTGTTACTGTTTCTCTGGAGACTTTCCTCCGGTGGCAGCAGCTAGCAAATTAGCATGCTGTCTTATTACTCTGTTAGTTTGTCTGCTTCTCTGCTTTCTGAACTTGACCCCAGTTATTAGAAACTGGGTTTCTAATAGAAACTGAGTTAAAAGCAATTCCTACAAATGCTCAAATAGCCATCTCTAAAGCTACCATTGCTTTTTGTAATTTTTTTGAATATCTGGGGGCACTTTGGCTAATAAAAGTCAAATTTATCGCTTTTAGGTTTTCAGGTACTTCAGGATTGATGTTAGCATATTGATAATGTACTTGATGGATTCATTCAGGAAAAGATGAGGAGTTTTCCTGAAGCCAATAATGAACTTGTTGAACTTTATTTAGATTCTTTTGTTGGGTACCTATGTTTTTAATCCTACCAGGATACATTCTGGGTAATTTTGAAGTCTCAGATGTCCTCCTGTATTTATTTCTTAACTGGGGTCACAGGTTGCCACCTTCTCTGGTGCCTCTGATCCTTCTGGCATGGCAGGCTGGGAGGATCTAGTAGATGAGGAATTTCTTTTTCTAAGTTTATTTATTTATTTTGAGAAAGAGAGACAGAGAGCATGACCAGGGGAGGGGCAGAGAGAGAGAGGGAGAAAGAGAATTCCAAGCAGGCTCTGCACTGTCATAAAAATTATAACTCCAAAGGCGTCTATTTTAATTAAAACAACAAACTCAAACCTTATCGGAGATTATCTCAGATGCTATGAACCTGAGAAGGCTTTGAATTAGTTTCTGTCTTTGTGTGTAAGAATGCTCCATTCTTATAGGTGCTTATCTTCAACTAAATAAATAGAGCTCTTTTATAATTAATTTTAGTAATACCATCCAGAGGGAGATAATACCATATAAGACAGGCATAAGCAAGAAACTTTACAATAAATTTGTAAAGACTATTTATCCTTGATAAATAATCTTATGGAAATTGTGGACTAGATTTTGAGCAAGGGTGTTTTTCTAGCTGTTTGTACTTTTAAAAGGTCTCTTTTTCCTTCTCTCCCTCCTCTTTTTTTCCTTTGGTCTCAAGAATGGGGAATGATTTAGATCAGTCATTACCAGAGAGGCTGAAGGACTTTGAATTATTTCAGGGCCAGGATTTCTACTTTTATGAAAAGAACAGTTCTACCTATATTGTGGCCAACTACACTGCAAAAGAATATCATTTCCTTTTGATTCATAGAAGCTTAAGTTAAAAGAAGACTAGTTTTGCATAATGCAACCCAACTACATTCAGGATTGAATCAGTGTTTCTGATAATACAGACAAGACAGACAGGACTAATATGAGTTCTGTGGAAGAAAAACAAAAGCAAATGATCCATCAACAAAAGAAATTAAGGATGGTTATAAGGATGTTTCATGTTGGCAAAGTGTGAGAGCCCCTGTTTAAAGGTCTTCTCAGGAAAGACTCCTAAAAAGAACCGAAAGCAAATGAGAGGAAATGCAGTTGCTGATTGCATACACATAAACTCACCCTTCAACAACAAAAATTATCCCAGAGCCCATGGAAGGTGTCTTTGCTTCAGTTAAGGCTTGGCCTTGAGAAGAGGCCAGTGCACATCTTGGGGGCCAAGGGGGACAGCCAGGGGAATTTCCTTGAATTCAGTCGTGATCCAGGCAGCTGAAGGAAATTCCCATGAAGTCACCCTTCTGACCAGGGTAGCCTGCCTTGGGCAAGAGCCTCCTGGCTGGCTCGTTGAATTTGTTAGAAACCCAAACTTGCTTGTGTACCTACTGAGCAGTGAACCAATGTCTAAGACACCCTTTTGGTTTTTGTTTTTGTGGGGGTTTTTTTGTTTTTGTTTTTTTTTAGTTTACATACAAATTAGCATATAGTGCAACAATGATTTCAGGAGCAGATTCCTTAACTCTCCTTACCCATTTAGGCCATCCACCCTCCCACAACCCTTTCTTAGTTCTCCATATTTAAGAGTCTCTTATGTTTCATCCCCCTCCCTGTTTTTATATTGCTTCCCTTCACTTATGTTCATCTGTTTTGTATCTTAAAGTCCTCATATGAGTGAAATCATATGATATTTGTCTTTCTCTGACTAATTTCGCTTAGCATAATACCCTCTAGTTCCATCCACATAATTGTAAATGGCAAGATTTCAGTCTTTTTGATTGCCGAGTAATACTCCATTGTGTGTATATGTGTGTATATATATATACATACTACATCTCCTTTATCCATTCATCTATTGATGGACATTTGGGCTCTTTCCATACTTTAGCTACTGTTGATAGTGCTGCTATAAACATTGGGGTGCATATGCCCCTTCAAAACAGCATACTTGTATCCCTTGGATAAATACATAGTAGTGCATTTGCTGGGTTGTAGGGTAGTTCTATTTTTAACTTTTTGAGGAACTTTCATCCTGTTTTCCAGATTGGCTGCACCACTTTGCATTCCCACCAGCAGTGCAAAAGAGATCCTCTTTCTCCGTATCCTCACCAACACCTGTTGTTGTTAAAGTTAGCCATTCTGACAGGTATGAGGCGGTATCTCATTGTGGTTTTGATTTGTATTTCCCTGATGATGAGTGATATTGAGCATTTTTTCGTGTGTCAGTTGGCCATCTGGGTGTCTTTGGAGGAGGAGTGTCTATTCATGTCTTTTCCCTATTTCTTCACTGGACGATTTGTGGGTTTTTTGGGTATTGAGTTTAATAAGTTCTTTATAATTTTGGATACTAACTCTTTATCTGATATGTCTTTTGTAAATATCTTCTCCCATTCTGTTGGTTTTATTTTAATTTTGCTGAGTGTTTCCTTTGCTGTGCAGAAGATTTTTATTTTGATGAGATCCCAATAGTTCATTTTTGCTTTTTTTATAGCTTATTGTCAAGTTGGTTTCCATATTACACCCAGTGCTCATCCCCACAAGTGCCCTCCTACATACCCAGCACCCCATCAGCCCTCAGTTTGTTCTCACTATTCAAGACTCTCATGGTTTGCCTTCCTCCCTCTCCACAACTACAGTTTTTCTCTTCCTCTCCCTCATGATCCTCTGTTAAGTTGCTCCTAATCCACTTATAAGTGAAAACATATGGTGTCTGTCCTTCTCTACCTGACTTATTTCACTTAGCATAACACCCTTGAGTTCCATCCACGTTGCTAAAAATGTCCAGATTTCATTCTTTCTCATTGCCATGTAGTATTCCATTGTATACATAAAACACATCTTCTTGATCTATTCTTCAGTTGATGGGCATTTGGGCTCTTTCCATGATTTGGCTATTGTTGAGAGTGCTGCTAAGAACATTGGGACACATGTGGCCCTATGCATCAGCACTTCTGTATCCCTTGGGTAAATTCCTAGGAATGCTATTGCTGGGTTATAGGGGAGTTCTATTGTTAATTTGTTGAGGAACCGCCACAGTTTTCCAGAGGGATTACACCAGTTTACATCCCCATCAACAGTGTAGAAGGGTGCCTGTTTCTCCACATCCTCGCCAGCATCTAGAGTCCTCTGATTTGTTCATTTTAGCCACTCTGACCAGCGTGAGGTAGTATCTCAGTGTCATTTTGATGATGAGGGATGCTGAGCATCATTTTATGTGTCTGTTGACCATATGATGTCCTCTTTGGAGAAGTGTCTGTTCATGTCTTCTGCCCATTTCTTCACTGGACTATTTGGTTTTCAGGTGTGGGATTTGGTGAGTTCCTTATAGATTTTGAATACTAGCCCTTTATTTGATATGTCATTTGCAACTGTCTTTTCCCATTCTGTCAGTTGGCTGTTAGTTTTGTTGATTGTTTCCTTTGCCACGCAGAAGCTTTTTAATCTTGATGAGGTCCCAGTAGTTCATTTTTGCTCTTGATTGCCTTGCCTTTGGAGATATGTTGAGTAAGAAATATGTTGAGGTCAAGGAGGTTGTTTCCTGCTTTCTCCTCTAGGGTTTTGATAATTTCCTGTCTCACATTCAGGTACTTCATCCATTCTGAGTTTACTTTTGTGTCTTGCGTAATAAAGTGGTCTAGTTTCACTCTTCTGCATGTTGTTGTCCAGTTCTCCCAGCACCATCTGTTAAGGAGGCTGGCTTTTTTCCTTTGGATACTCTTTGCTGCTTTGTCAAAGATTAACTGGCCATACAATTGTCGGTCCAATTCTGGGTTCTCTATTCTATTCCATTGGTCTATGTGTGTGTTTTTATGTCAACACTATACTGTCTTGATGACAACAGCTTTGTAGTAGAGGCTAAAGTCTGGGATGGTGAGGCCTTCCATTTTGGTTTTCTTCTTCAATATTACTTTAGCTATTCGGGGACTTTTGTGGTTCCATACAAATTTTAGAACCGTTTCTTCTAGGTTTGAGAGGAATGCTGGTGCAATTTTGATTGGAATGGCATTGAATGTGTAGATTGCTTTGGGTAGTATTGACATTTTAACAATATTTACTCTTCTGATCCATGAGCATGGAATGTTTTTCCATTTCTTTGTGTCTTCTTCAATTTCCTTCATAAGTTTTCATCCTACAAATCTTTCACATTTTTGGTTAAGTTTATTCCGAGGTGTTTTATGATTTTTGGTACAATTTTGAATGGGATTGGTTTTTTGATTTGTCTTTCTTTTGCTTCATTATTGGTGAATAAATATGCACTGGTTTCTTTATGTTGATCTTGTACCCTGAGACTTTGCAGATTTCATGAATCAATTCTAGTAGGCTTCTGGTGGAGTCTGTTGGGTTTTCTGTGTAGAGTATCATGTCTTCTGCGAAAAGTGAAAGTTTACTACTTCTTTGCCAATTCTGATGCCTTTTATTTCCTTTTGTTGTCTGATTGTTGATGCTAGGACTTCCAGCACTATGTTAAACAACAGTGGTGAGAGGGGACATCCCTGTTGTGTTCCTGATCTCAGGGGGAAAGTTCTCAGGTTTTCCCCATTGAGAATGATAGTAGCTGTGGGCTTTTCATAAATGGCTTTTATGATGTTTAAGTAAGTTCCTTCTATCCCAACCCTCTCGAGTGTTTTCATTAAGAAGGATGCTGTATTTTATCAAATGCTTTTTCTGCATCTATTGACAGGATCATATGGTTTTTATCTTTTCTTTTGTTGATGTGATGTATCATATTGATTGATTTGTGAATATTGAACCAGCCTTGCAACCCAGGAAGGAATCCCACTTGACCATGGTGGATAATTCCTTTTATGTGCTATTGAATTCGATTTGCAAGTATCTTGTTGAGGATTTTTGCATCCGTATTCATCAAGGATATTGGCCTGTAGTTCTCTTTATTTGCTGGGTCTCTGTGTGGCTTGGGAATCAAAGTGATGCTGGCTTTGTAGAATGAGTCTGAAGTTTTCCTTCCATTTCTATTTTTTGGAAAAACTTGAAAAGAATGGGTATTAACACTGATTCAAATGTCTGGTAGAATTCCCCAGGGAAGCCATCTGGCCTAGGGCTACTATTTTTTGGGAGATTTTTGATAACTGATTCAATTTCTTCATTGGTTATGGGTCTGTTCAGATTTTCTACCTCTTTCCGTTTGAATTTTGGTAGTGTGTGTTTAGGAATTTCTCCATTTCTTCTAGGTTGTCCAGTTTGTTGGCACATAATTTTTCATAGTATTCCCTGATAATTGCTTGTATTTATGAGGGATTGGTTGTAATAAATCCATTTTCATTTGTGATTTTGTCTATTTGGGTGCTCTCTTACTTCTTTTTGAGTAGCCTGACTAGGGGTTTATCAATTTTGTTTATTTTTTAGAAAAACCAACTCTTGGTTTCATTGATCTGTTCAACTGTTTTTTTTAAAAATTCTATATTGCTTATTTCTGACCTGATCTTTATTATTTCTCCTCCACAGCTGGTTTGGGGTATCCAATATAAGTATGGCTACTCTAGCTTTCTTTTGACTTCCAGTCGCATGATAGATATTTCTCCATCCCCTTACTTTTAATCTGAAGGTGTCCTCAGGTCAAAAATGAGTCTCTTGTAGATAGCAAATAGATGGATTTTGTTTTTTTATCCATTCTGATAACCCTATGTCTTTTGATTGGAGCATTTAGTTACGTTCAGTGTTGTTATTGAAAAATATGGGTTTAGTCATCGTGTTCTCTGTAGGATTCATGCTGGTAGTGGTGTCTCTGGTACCTTGTGTTCCTTGCAACATTTCCCTCACAGAGTCCCCCTTAGGATTTCTTGTAGGGCTGGTTTAGTGGTGATGAATTCTTTTAATTTTTGTTTGTTTGGGAAATCCTTTATCTCTCCTATTCTGAATGACAGGTTTGCTGGATAAAGGATTCTTGGCTGCATATTTTCTCTGTTTATCACATTGAAGATTTCCTGCCATTCCTTTCTGTCCTGCCAAGTTTCAGGAGATAGTTCTGCAACCACCCTGAGATGGCTCCCTTTGTATGTGAGGGCCTTTTTAATCCCTGGATGCTTTCAGAATTCTCTCTTTGTCCTTATATTTTGCCACTTTCACTCTAATATGTCATGCAGAATATTGACTCAAGTGATGTTTGGGGGGAGTTTTCTGTGCCACTTGGATTTCAATGTCTGTTTCCTTCCCTGGATTGGGGAGGTTCTCTGCTATAATTTGTTCAAGTACCCTCTTCAGCCCCTTTCTGTCTCTCCTTCTTCTTCTGGAATTTCTGTGATATATTGTTCCATTTGATTGCATCACTCAGTTCTAGAATTCTTTTGTGCTCTCAGATCAATTTAACTCTCCTTTTCTTGGCTTCCTCTTTTTCTATATTTGTGTCCTCTAATTAACCTATTCCCCCCTCTCTCTCTTCAATCCATGCAGTGGTCGCCTTCATTTTATTATGCACCTCATTTATAGCATTTTTAAATTCATCACAACTATTTTTAAGGTCCATAATCTTTGTAGCAATAGCTTCTCTGGCGTCTTCCATGCCTTTTTCAAGCCCAGCAATTAATTTTATGACTGTTGTTCTAAATTTTTGGTCAGTTATGTTGCTTATATCTGTTTTGAGCAATTCCTTAGCTGTCACTTCTTTCTGGAATTTCTTTTGAGGAGAGTTCTTCCATGTCATCATTTTGACTAGCTTTCTGTCTCCTGTCAGTTTTTAAAATCTTGTTATGCACTGTGCACCTGCGAGTGCTGCTATATTAAAGGAGACTCATTGACTTTCCAGTGTCTGTCCATTCAGGAAGTGTTCTTTTAATGGTGTCCCTTGGTCTCTCTTGTTGTGTCTTTGGTTATTTTATTTCCCTACTCATAGTGTTATTTGGGACTCTCTACCATGTGTACTTTGGCTTATTTCTTGAGGTAGCCCTATGAGGCTGTCTTCTTAGTGGACTCTCTTTCTTCCTCCCAGACTCTAGCAGTTCAGCGTCCTTTGGCTTCAGCCCTTCTTTGTTTGAGAGATGCAGGCGGGAAGTACAGAACTCTCTATCACTCTGTCATCCTGCCTCTTAGACCTCTTCTGTTGCTGCAACAAACAGGGATAGACTAGGGTCTTAGTCACCTCGACAAAGTGGCCCCAGGAAGGTCAACAGAAGTCCCGACCTCCACAAATTCTCACCAGTGATCCAGAGAAAGAATCAATCTTGCCCCCGCCAAATGAACCCCCCTGGTTTCTGATACTCCACCGCATTTGATCTCCCCCGCACCTCTGGACTGGGCAGATTCTCTCTCCCCTGTACCAGCAGCCACATTCAGTTCATTTTTGCTTTTGTTTCCCTTGCCTCCAGAGACATGCAGTACCTATGAAAATAACACCAGCATTCTTCACAGAGCTAGAACAAACAATTCTAAAATTTGTATGGAACCAGAAAAGACCCCAAATAGCCAAAGCAAACTTGAAAAAGAAAACCAAAGATGGAGGCATCACAATCCTGGACTTTAAGCTGTATTACAAAGCTGTAATCATCAAGACAGTATGGTACTGCCACAAAAATAGACACATACATTCATTAATGGGCCATAATAGAGAATAGAGACACATAGATTAATGGGCCACAATAGAGAATACAGAAATGGACCCACAAACGTATGGCCAACTAATCATTGACAAAGCAGGAAAGAATATCCAGTGGAATAAAGACGGTCTCTTCAGCAAGTGGTTCTGGGAAAACTGGACAGTGACATGCAGAAAAATGAAACTGGGCCACTTTTTTTTACACCACACACAAAAATAAACTCAAAATGGATGAAAAACCTAACTGTAAGACAGGAAGCCATCAAATCTTCAAGGACAAATTAGGCAAAAACCTCTTTGACCTTGGCTGCAGTAACTTCTTACTCAACACGTCTCCTGAGACACCAGTTCTGAAGCAGAGAGACCTTTTTTTTCATAAAGACAGCCCAATGAGAAGGCAAGGGATTGTCCCTAAAGCTGATCTTCGCTATTGAGCCTGGGACAGTCTTTATACATAGGAGGAGGGTAACAGTTTTCTTGAAACCTTGATGCGGACAGGGAACTTGGGGAGAGAGGTGCTTGAAAGAATCTGGAGGTAAACATGCTTCTGGACTATTTAGGACCTGGCATATTCATGTATGTTAAGACAAATGTTACTGACTGGTCCTCATTCAATTTCTATATCAGTGGGTAAACAGAGAATAGGTATCAAAAGGTCAAATTTAATGACCAAACATGCATGACATTAATTGGTGCATAAACCACAATTAAGTAGGGAACAAAACAGAACATGGAGTTAAATTAACAGTACACATAATAAAATGATAGCTCTGCTATGATTTCAAAACTGGCCCTGGAACCAAGTCTCCAGCCTCATTGTGTGTATAATAGTGTCCCCCTAAATTAATGTCCTCATGGAACTTCAGAATGTGACCTTCCTTGTAAAGAGGATATTTTCAGATGAAATTAAGATAAGGATCTTCATGAGATCAGACTGGTTGAGGGTGGTCCCTAAATTCAGTGAGAGTGCACGTAAGAGACAGAAAAGGACATACAGATACCCAGAGAAAATGCTACATGAAGACACAGGTAGGCAGAGATTGGAGTTATACAGCCCAAACCAAGAAACATTTCTTGAAAACTGTGAAAGAATAAATTTCTCTTGTTTTAAACCATAATGTTTTTGGTAATTTCGTACGGTAGCCCTAGGAAATTAATACAACAAACAACACTTACATTTTGTATGAGAAAAAAATTAAAGGTAAAATACAAACTTACACCATCAAATTAATGTAAAAATAGAATGTTGGATGATGCAAATTGGTGACAAGAACATGGAAATAGAGTGCTTCTCATGCAGTATTAGTAAAAGGGTAAATCAGTTTGCAGAGAAATTTGGCATTGTTTAGTGAAATTAAATACACACGTACACAACTACTAAACCATTTATCTCCCCCACACAGTGGTGCTTAGAAAGTCCCTGTGAGGGGCGCCCGGGTGGCTTAGTTGGTTAAGCGTCCGACTTTCGCTTAGGTCATGATCTCGTGGTTCGTGGGTTCGAGCCCCGCGTCAGTCTCTGTGCTGACTGCCAGCTCAGAGCCTGGAGCCTGTTTCAGAGTCTGTGACTCCCTCTCTCTCTGACCCTCCCCTGCTCACGCTGTCTCTCTCTCTCTCTCCTAGAAATAAATAAAAAACATTAAAAAAAAAAAGTCCCTGTGAGGAACAGTGGTGGAAAGTGAAGCCTATGTGGATGGATGTGCCACTGAGGCTCAACATACCTCCTTTGCTCCATGCAACACACATCCCATTCAGGTGCTGGTGCCATTTTGGCCACCAGCCAGCCCCTGGAGAGATTTTTAAGATCTCTCCTTGGGATCCTGGGGGACACCCTTCTGGATCAGCCCTTCATGGGAAGACTCATGGTTCTGCCTAGAGGCCAGGGGTAGCATGTGAAGGAGGCCCAGGACAGAGAAGAGCACCAAGGCTAGAAGCCTCCTCAGGAACCTGCTTCCACTTCCCCAGAGGAGTATGCCTCTCTGACCATCCACTTCCAGCAGCTGCAGTGAACTCTGCAATCTGTCACCTCGTCTAAGTGGTCAGTCTCTGCTCACCATCTTCTCAGCCCCTATATGCTTCAACTCTGCCAGAAAGTCTGCAAGCAGTTACAACACAGATCATCAACTGGGTACTGGTCCCCAGGTCCTCACCTATGTCCTCACTGCCAAGACTAGCATCTGGCACGCTGAAGATGAGTCAGAGAGGTTGAACAACTTCCAGACACCACACAGGAAATCAGTAGCAGAGGTGTTCTACAAATGTCACATTTAATCACAAAGCTGTTCAAAACCCTGTTCTTGGTGGCTTCAAGCAGAGGTTAATGGGAAGTTTGTATTGTTGGTCAAAGTAACATCTGGGATGCATTTCAACTCTGAAATACTAGAGAAAAGGAATTCACCATTGCAATGGGAGCTCAGTACCCACTAAGGCAGCCCATTTGCCATTTCCCTTGGGCTTTAAGGTTCATTTTAATTACTAAAAATATTTTTTATTTACTCTCCTGAATATGTGCCTTCAGAGAAAAATCAGCACAGATATACAGTGTGGTAGAGCAAAAATGTCCAATAGAAATTATCCCAAGCTAAAATCTTGAAATTGTTTGAGATTACCCAAAACTAAAACACCACTCTATCACAGTGCCTAGAAAAATTTGTCACACAGTAGGAATTAAATGTTTTCTGAGCAAATGGTTTAATAAATAAAAAATCTCATTATGTGACAAATGAATGCAAATGTTACATTTGTTCTTAGCAAAACCTCTAAAAAGAATTTTGGAACCATATAATGTTGAGAGAAAATTACTTAAATACTATTATTTTAGTGATGTGTCATCACTATTAAAGCTCCTCTATATGAAAACCCTACAGTGTCTCAATTCCCCAACAATCTCATACTAATATAATCTATACTTACTGTTAAATATTTCATACAAACTACTACAAAGTAGTGGAGGGGGTATTATTTGGCCTCAAATAATGTTTTTGCCTAAAGTTGACCTCTGGGTTAGAATTGACAATCTCTTTTTTTGCATGTGCCATTGGCCCTGATACATGCTCCCATTATTCTAAATCGAAAGCTGAATTTATCAGTCACTTATGTATATTGTGTAGCTTGTGAAAGCTACTCACACACAAAAAAAAAACATTGCATAAGTTTTATGCTCTGTTCCTTGTTGAAGAGTCTTGGAAAATATGTTTCATTGAAGTCATTCTAAAACCCCATCATAAATAGTTCATGCACACTAAATCCACAAAATGGATTAAAAGGATGACAAGAGCAGTAATAAAATTTGGGATCAGGGGAACTGTATGAACCTTTGGTTAATTGATTTACTTCCCTTTATACTGATTGCTTTAATAACAGAATTAAGTGAGAATGGGAAACTGTCAGTGTTACTTAGGTATGGTCTGAATGAGTGAGCTTGTGAATGAGCAAACAAATACAGAAGGAGAAGATAATCCAACTACTATCAGAAGTCCTAGTAGGAATCTGGATTGTTAAGACTTAAAAACAAGCATTGTGGGGATGGCTGTATAACTCCATAAATTTGTTTAAAAATTATTGTTTTCTACTTAAAATGGGTGAATTTTGGTATGTAGGTACATTTTTATGTTAATAAACTGGGTTAAAAAAAAAAGATTCCAAGCAGCTTTAATATGGGAGAAAATTAAACTCTATTGTTGGGCTTGGTTTTAACTTTCTTTGTATTGTATTTTATTATATTCAGATATAAATCTAGTTGATCACTTTCATGTGCGTGTTAGTTAACAGGCCCTTTCATATCCATCTCGTTTCTTTATATCAATTAAGAACAAAATCTGAAACTTGAGATAATGGTACTGCAAGATTATTCCTTAGTGTCAGAATTTGTGTTGTATGGACTCTGCACTTCATAGCATCTCCAACATTTTTTCCTTATATTTTTCTCTGGGACCTGTGTGGCCACTGTGCTGGGCAGCCTCATTATTGTGGTCACCGTAATTTCTGATCCCCACTTGCACTCCTCCCCTATGTATGTCCTGCTGGGAAATCTATCCTTCTTGGACATATGGCTAGCCTCATTTGCCACCCCCAAGATGATCAGGGACTTCCTTAGTGATTGAAATCTCATCTCCTTTGGAGGATGTATGGCTCAAATCTTCTTGCACTTTATTGGTGGGGCTGAGATGGTACTTCTGGTTTCCATGACCTATGATAGATATGTGGCTATATGCATTCCTTTGTATTACCTGACCATGATGAGCTGGCAGACCTACATGGATCTGGTGCTCAGTTCATGGGTCATTGGATTTGTGCAGCCCATCAGTCAAGTAGTCTTTACTGTGAATTTACCTTGTTGTGGACCCAGTGAGGTGGACAGCTTCTTTTGTGACCTTCCTCTTGTGATCAAGCCTGCCTGCATGGACACCTATGTCTTGGGTATACTCAGGATCTCAGACAGTGGGTTGATCTCCCTGAGCTGTTTTGTGCTCCTCCTGGTTTCCTGCACTGTTATCCTCATCACTTTCTGACAAGCATGCTGCTGGTGCAGTATCCATTGTACTCTACCTGCTCTGCACATACCATGGTAGTCCTGCGCTTCTTTGTGCCCTGCATTTTCATTTGTCTGTGGCCTTTCAGTCGGTTCTCTGTGGCCAAGCTCCTGTCTGTGTTTTTTTACTCCACTCTTGAACCCCTTTATCTACACATTGAAAAATAAAGAGGTGAAAACAGCTATGAAGAAGCTATGTAACCAACATGTGACTTCTCACTGAATTCCAGCTTTTCATGGAGCTACATGTTCTTATTCATTCAGGGGAAAGCACTTCTTTAATATGATTCTGCTCAAAGATTTCATTCTGATGGTTTATTGATAGAATTTGTATTGTTTATATTACAGAGAGA
>NW_027532418.1:355309-405123 GCF_008692635.1 Crocuta crocuta | reverse complement strand
CTATATAATTTTATAATAAGATTTTATATCACTTATTTATAAGATTAACATATTATATTAATTATATAATTTATTACATAAGTTTATATTATAAACATAATATATAACTATAATTGTATTATAATGTATATAATGTATGTAATGTGATTATATTGGTATGATCATATAACGATATAAATCTATATACATACATGTACATACACAGTCCCACACACTCACTTTGTAAGACACTTGACAATTTTCTTTCTCTCTTTTTTAAATCAGATTTCTCTTACTAGTTTATTTTGTCTAAAATANATGTAAAGTAGGATTTATATTATATTTGTTATAATTTTATTATATAATTCATTTTCTATTATAAAAAATTCATGATATAACTGCATTATAATATAATACTAGCATAAACATATAATGTAATATAACAATAACTAACTCTATACACACATACACATAAATACACATTCAACCCCACACATTCTCTTTGGAATGCACTTAGCACATTTTTTTAACCAGACTTCTCTTATTAGTTCATTTTGTCTAAAACATTTATATAAAGTGAATTTTAATTTTCTACTCATAGTCCAATACAGTGAGAGCTGTCAGTTCAGAGGCATTCAAGACATGATACATTTAGCACAAGCAAACTAGCCTGAGTATAAATAGCCCTATGAATCTTTCTCCTGGTTTTGAAAGCCTGAAAGGAGAAAACAGGCACTATTTTGAGATCCTATGGATTAAAAAGTATACTTCTCTTGTAAATATGTATTATGCTTGATCTTTTTATTGAAAGAGTGAATGTATGGCAGTGAAATTCAATAACAGAAGTTAATTTTCAGATGGGAAAAATCAGTATTTTATAGCTCAGTATTTCATGGTGTAAATTAAGGTATTGAATTACTATTTAATATTCATTGGATTAGAAAATTAATAAATTTTTTACCCACATATTTTAAATAAACACGGCAACTACACTCTATCTTATTGAGTTGATTCTATCCTTTGGGGAGTCATTTATTAGGATGTGTATTTGAATACCACAGATTCAGATCTTATGCTGAGTTTTTAAAAGTGTTTGGATCCTGAAAAGAGAACCATAAGCAAGAGGTAGATTTTATATTAACTAAATTAATGGTCAGAGAGCAATTCTTTTATATGTTGATTCTGAAACATCAAACCACAGGAGAGAATTGGGTAATGATCGAATTATTTGAGTAACTGGATAAATCTTCCAATAATTTTATATAATGTTATCAGTCAGGAAAAACATGCTCCTGGTACTTCTGTCTTCTCATGACTGTAGTCTCACATATTTGCATAAACGTTAAAGGACACAGACTGAAAACAGCTGCCTTAGGAAAAATTTCTCAACAGTCTCCTTGCTTACTCCTGCAAAAATACTGTGTTTTGATTTTATAGACTTTGGACATATTCAAAATTTATGATGAGTTACACCCATATATATGAACATTTAAAGAACTTAAAAGTTCCAAAGGGATATATGCATTCCTATGTTCATGGCAAAATTATTTACAATAGCCAAGATATGGAAGCCACTTAAGTGTCCAAGGATAGATGAATGGATGAAGTTGAAGAAGTGGGGGGTGTGTGTGTGTTTTATATATAATGGAATAATTTTGACCCATTAAAAATAACAAAATGTTACATTTTAGAACAAAATGGATAGACCTAGAGGGTGTTATAGAAGTGAAAGACAGAATCATATGATTACACTTATACGTGGAATCTAAAAAACAAAAGAAAAACAAACTTAATAGATAACAGAATGGGGGGTGGGCAAAATAGATTAAGGGAATTAAGAGATAAAAACTTCCAGTTATAATATCAATAAGTCTCAGGGATGTGGAATGTGATGTACAGCATAGGAAACATAGTCAATAATATCACAATAACTTTGTATGTTGAGAGATAGCAACTAGAGTTCTTGTGGGGAACCTTTTCATAATGTACAAAAATTTGAATCACTGTGATGTACACTTGAAACTAATGGGATATTATATGCCAAATATTTTCAATTAAAGCAAAGAGTGGATACAAAATAGCTTTCAGGAAGATGACACCTTATTCCTCTCTTAAATTTTTAGAGATCAAAAGAAGCCTTAAAATCTGAAGGATAAAAGTTATATTTATAAACCTGCTAAAATACATTAAGTAAAATGGAGGAAAAAATGTTGTGTCTTATACGTTAAATCCTGTTATAAGTGAATATAGTTTCTATGGGAATCTATTTCATTATTTTCTCTAATGCCTTTATGCAAAATTTTGCGGGAATATTTGTTTCCCTCAGAAGAAATGGGACAAAGTGTTGGTTGCCTTGGCCCCTGCCCCCGCCCTCCAGCCAAATAAGTCCCAGCTGCCTGGGCATTTCTGTTGCCTCTAAAATCAAAAGAAACAGCATCAGGTGTTAATGTTGAGTTACCCCCACGGACAGGACCCACACACCTGTCAGGCGGAGCATTCCCAGGTGTGCTGAGAATGTGAAGGCTCCTGGCTGTGGTGGAGCCTCAGGTGGNGATAAACACGATGTCTGAGAGTACAGGAGAGGGAAACTGAATCCAGTCCTGATGATTAGGAAAGGCTTCCCTTACTACCTCAATTTTTCTGATTCCTGAGGATACTGTATTTTGTCCTGTTACACTATACACACACACAGCATGCTTAACACAGAACCAGTCCTATAGTAAATGATGAAGTAGATGGTAGATCCCACAGGTCTTTATGAATTTTTAGAAGTATCCATGGCCTTTGTCTCATTCCCAGTCTCTGCTTAGCTCTCCTTGCTTTGGTCAGATCCATGACGATAGATGTGGACCCTGCATCCTCACTTTAGGCACAGAAATCACTGGAATTTAGGTGTTTGGACTGGATAAGCATGGCTAGTTGCCATGTTAATGAAACTTGAGTAAGTAAAGTCACCAGTTTTCCCCAATCTGTGGGCTTTGGCAGAGAAGGTGTCATTGTCAGTGCACAAGGAGCCATATATTTATTTTATTTTTTTACATGTTTTTATTTAAATTCCAGTTTTGATTTGTATTTCCCTGATGAGGCGGGACGCTGAGTATCTTTTCATGTGTCTGTTGGCCATCTGGATATCTTCTTTAGAGAAGTGTCTGTTCATATCTTGTGCCATTTCTTCACTGGATTATTTGTTTTTTGAGTGTGGAGTTTGGTGACTTCCTTGTCGATTTTGGATACTAGCTATTTATCTGATATGTCATTTGCAGCTATCTTTTCCCATTCCATCGGTTGCCTCTTAGTTCTATTGATTGTTTCCTTTACCGTGCAGAAGCTTTTTATCTTGACATCCGAATAGTTCATTTTTGCTCTTGATTCCCTTGCCTTTGGGGATGTGTCAAGTAAGAAGTTGCTGTGGTAGAGGTCAAAGAGGTTGTTTCCTGCTTTCTCCTCTAGGGTTTTGATGGTTTCCTGTCTCACATTCAGGTCCTTTATCCATTTTGAGTTTATTTTTGTGTATGGTGTGAAAAAATGATCTAGTTTCATTCTTCTGCATGTTGCTGCCCAGTTCTCCCATCACCATCTGTTGAAGAGGCTGTCTTTCTTCCATTGGATAGTCTTTCCTGCTTTGTCAAAGATTAGTTGGCCATACATTTGTGGGTCCAATCCTGAGTTGTCTATTCTGTTCCATTAGTCTGTGTGTCTGTTTTTGTGCCAGTACCATACAGTCTTGATGATTACAGCTTTATAGTAGAAGGTAAACTCTCAGATGGTGAGGCCTCCGTTTTGGTTTTCTTCTTCAATGTTACTTTGGCTACTTGGGGGGCTTTTGTGGTTCCATAAAAATTTTAGGATAGTTTGCTCTAGATTTGAGAAGAATGATGGGGCAATTTTGATTGGGATGGCATTGAATATGTACATTGCTTTGGTTATAATGTCATTTCAACAATAATTATTTTTCCTATCCATGAGCATGGAATGTTTTTCCATTTCTTTGTGACTTCATCAATTTCCTTCATAAGTTTTCTATAGTTTACATCATACAGATCTCCTATATCTTTGGTTAGGTTTATTCCTAGGTATTTTATGGTTTTTTTGTGCAATTGTGAATGGGATCAGTTTCTTGATTTCTCTTTCTGTTGCTTCATTGTTGGTGTATAAAAATGCAACCAATTTCTGTACGTTGATTTTGTACCCTGGCACTTTGCTGGATCCGTTCTAGGAGGCTTCTGGTGGAGTCTGTTGCATTTTATATGTAGAGTTATCATGTCATTTGCAAAAACTGAAAATTTGATTACTACTTTGCCAATTCTGATGCCTTTTATTTCCTTTTGTTGTCTGATTGCTGATGCTCAGACTTCCAGCACTATGGTAAACAACAGTGGTGAGAGTGGACGTCCCTGTTTTGTTCCTGATCTCAGGGGAAATCTCTCAGTTTTTTCCCATTAAGGATGATGTTAGCTGAGGGCTTCTTATAGATGGTTTTTATGATGTTTAGGTAAGTTCCTTCTATCCTGAGTTTCTCAACGGTCTTCATTAAGAAGGGATGCTGTATTTTGTCAAATGCTCTTTCTGCATCTATCGACAGGATGATATGGTTTTTATCTTTTCTTTTGTTGATGTGATGTATCACATTGATTTGCGAATCCTGAACCAGCCCTGTAACCCAGGATTGAATCCCACTTGATCATGGTGGATAGTTCTTTTTATGTGCTGTTGAATTCAATTTGCAAGTATCTTGTTGAGGATTTTTGCATCTGTATTCGTCAAGGATATTGGCCTATAGTTCTCTTTTTTTGCTGGATCTCTGTCTGGCTTGGGAATCAGAGTGATGCTGGCTTCATAAAATGAGTCCAGAAGTTTTCCTTCAATTTCCATTTTTTGGAATAGTTTGAGAAGAATGGGTATCAATTCTGTTTTAAATGTCTGGAAGAATTCCCTAGGAAAGCCATCTGGGCCAGGGCTCTTATTTGTTGGGAGATTTTTGATAGCTGATTCAATTTCTTCACTAGTTATGGGTCTGTTCAGATTTTCTATCTCTTCCCATGTGAAACTTAGTAGTGAATGTGTGTTTAGGAATTTGTCCATGTCTTCTAATTTGTCCAATTTGTTGGCATATAATTTTTCATAGTATTCCCTGATAATTGCTTGTATTTCTGTGGGATTGGTGGTAATAAGTCCATTTTCATTCATGATTTAGTCTATTAGAGTGCTCTTTCATTTCTTTTTTGCAAAGCCTGGCTAGATTTTTTCAATTTTGTTTATTTTTTCAAAAAACCAACTCTTGGTTTCATTGATCTGTTCATCTGTTTCTTTGGTTTCTATATTGTTTATTTCTGCCCTGATTTTTATTATTTCTCTTCTCCTACTGGTTTCCGGTGCTCCTGTTGCTCTCCCTTTAGTTCCTTTAGGTGAGCTGTTAGATTTTGTACTTGTACTTTTTCTAATTTCTTGAAATAGTCCTGGAGTGCAATGTACTTTCCCTTTAGGACTGCCTTTGCTTCATCCTATAGAGTTTGGATTGTTGTATTTTCATTTTCATTTGTTTCCATATATTTTTTTAATTTCTTCTCTGGTTGCCTGATTGGCCCATTCATTCTTCAGTAGGGTGTTCTTTAACCTCCATGTTTTTGGAGGTTTTCCAGACTTCTTCCTGTGATTGATTTCAAGTTTCATAGCATTGTGATCTGAAAGTGTGCATGGGATGATCTCAATTCTTTTCTATTTATTGAGGGCTGCTTTACGTGCTAGTATGTGATCTATCTTGGAGAATGTGCCATGCTCACTTGAGAAGAAAGTGATCCATGTCCTCAGGATGTAGACTTCTAAATTATCTGTCAAAATCATCTGGTCCAATGTGCCATTCACATCCATTGTTTCTTTAGTGGTTTTTTTGTCTAGTTGATTTATCCATTGCTATAAGTGGAGTATTAAAGTCCCCTACTATTAGCACATTCTTATCCATAAGATTGTTTCTGTTTGTGATTGTTTTATGTATTTAGGTGGTCCCATATTCGGTGTGTCAGCATTTATAATTGTTAGCTCTTCCTGGTGGATGGACCCTGTAATTATTATACAGTGCCCTTCTTTATCCCTTGTTACTGTCTTTACTTTAAAGTCCAGTTTGTCTGATATAAGTATAGCTACTCCAGCTTTCTTTTGACTTCCAGTGACATGATAGATGTTTCTCCATCCCCTTACTTTCAATCTGAAGGTGTCCTCCCGTCTAAAATGAGTTTCTTGTAGACAGCAAATAGACCGATTTTGTTGGTTTTTTTTTTTTTAATCCATTCTGTTACCCTATGTCTTTTGATTGGGGCATGCAGTCCATTTACATTCAGTGTTATTATTGAAAAATATGGGTTTAGAGTCACTGTGTCCTTTGTGGGATTCATGCTTGTGGTGGTGTCTCTGGTACCTTGCGTTCCTTGCAACATTTCCCTTATAGCATCCCCCTGAGGATTTCTTGTAGGGATGGCTTAGTGGTGATGAATTCTTTCGATTTTTGTTTATTTAGGAAGACTTTTATCTCTCCTTCTATTCTGAATGACAGGCTTGCTGGATAGAGGATTCTTAACTGCATATTTTTTTTCTGTTCATCACATTGAAGATAGCCTGCCAAGTTTCAGTAGATAGTTTGTCACCACTGTAATAGGTTTCCCTTTATGGCCCTTTTATCCCTAGCTGCTTTCAGAATTCTCTCCTTGTCCTTATATTTTGTCAATTTCACTATGATACTTTGTGCAGAAGATCAATTCAAGTTATGTCTGAGGGGAGTTCTCTGTGCCTCTTGGATTTCAATGTCTGTTTCCTTCCCCAGTTTGGGGAAATTCTCAGCTATAATTTGTTCAAGGACTCCTTCAGTGCCTTTCCCTCTCTCTTCCTCTTTTGGAATTCCTATGATATAGATATTGTTCCATTTGACTGTATCACTCAGTTCTGGAATTCTGCTATCGTGCTCCTGGATCAGTTTATCTCTCTCTCAGCTTCCTCTTTTTCTATCATTGTGTCTTCTAAATCACTTATTCTCCTTTCTGCCTCTTCATTCTGTGCATTGGACGCCTCCATTTTATTATGCATCTCATTTATAGCATTTTTTCATTCACCACTACTATTTTTAAGCTACATAGTCTTTGTAGGAATAGTTTCTCTGATGTCTTCCATGCCTTTTTCAAGCCCAGAGATTAATTTCATGACTATTGTTCTAAATTCTTGTTCAGTTATGTTGCTTATATCTGTTTTGGGTAGTTCTTTAGCTGTCATTTTTCCCTGGAGGTTTCTTCTGTTTAATCATTTTGGTTAGCTTTCTGTCTCCTTTAGTTTTAAAAGCTTGTTATGTACTATGCACCTGTGAGTGCTGCTGTACCAAAGAAGGCTCTTTGACTATCCAGGGCCTGTCCATTCAGGAAGTGTTCTTTGAATGGTGTCTCTTGGTCTCTCTTGTTGAGACCTTGACTATTTTATTTCCCTACTCGTAGTGGTATTTGGGACTCTCCACCCTGTGTACTTTGGCTTTTTTCTTGAGGTAGCCCTGGAAAATAAAACAAACAGACAAACACACAGGGAACAAAAAGACACAAACGCACAGACAAGTCCAACTAAGGAGCAAACCAAAAGGGAAAAAGAAAAAAAAAAGGGACAGAAATGAAAGAGGAAAGAAGGAAGACAAATAACGTAAATAAAAATACATAAAAAATAAAAAAGAAGAAAAGAAAAAAATCCCCAAAAGCAAAGGACAGTCTAAAAGCATAGAACCAGAATTCCCAGGCTCAAATAAAAAGTGCATATATGCAGTGCTGATGGAAGAGCATATAAAAAGAGAAATGACAGGACAGGGAGGAAGCAATATTGGGAATGAAATGACCAGACTAAGAGGTCTTTTCGTTCCGATCTCCCTGTGCCGTGGGTGTAGCCAAGGTGGGCTGTGCTCTGTATCCCAAGCCAGGCCTCGTTCCCAGATCTTAGACCATGCGTCCCATTGATATCGTCCAAAATATAAACTCATAGGCGAGTGTCTTAGAGCAGTTTCAAGCCCCTCGCCTCTCCCCTGGGGAGCCAGCCAAGCCAGAAGCACAAAGGCGTGGCTAGAGGCACCATCACATCCCCTCCAGGTTGAGCTGGTGAGTGAGGAGCAGTTTCTCCCAGGGTCACCTGAGACCAGTGTGTCCCTCCTGGGGTCAACTGGATAGCAGGAAACTGGATCCCTCTGTGTTCCGAGCTGAGGCTTTTCTTTTCTCCAGCGACAGGGACAATGTCTTGAGCAGTTTCAGCCACTTTATTTTTTCCCCTAGACTCCCACAGCTCCCTGCAAAGAGGGATCCCTCCCCTCCCTCCATGTCTCTGGTCCCCGCCCGTTTTTTTTGTTCTCCAGTTTGAACTCACACTGTAAGGTTTTCTCAGCAGCCTCTGTTTCCTTTTCTTCTCAAACTCCTGGAT
This sequence comes from Crocuta crocuta, assembly GCF_008692635.1. Classification (NCBI taxonomy): domain Eukaryota; kingdom Metazoa; phylum Chordata; class Mammalia; order Carnivora; family Hyaenidae; genus Crocuta; species Crocuta crocuta. Next base: position 396,714 of record NW_027532418.1, on the reverse strand, counting down.
TCTGTAAGGGTTCCTCTGGCTTCAGGCCTTCTCTGTTTGAGTGATGGGGGCGAGTGAAATTTACGGAGCTCCCCACTTCTCTGCCGTCTTACCTCTAAATCTCCTCATACAGTCTTTTAGTTTTCAGTGTACCAGTCTTTAACCTGCGTGATCAAATTTATTCTTAAGTAATGTATTACTTTTTATGCTATTGTGAATGGGATTATTTTCTTTATTTCTTTTTTAGATGTTTGGTTGTTAGTGTATAGAAATGCAACTGATTTATCTGTGTTGATTCTGTATCCTTTTGTATCCATTTCTGAATTTGATTTGTATCTAAGATGATATCACTTGCAAACATAGACAATTTTACTTTTTCTTTCCTGATTTAGATGCTTTTTATTTCTTGTTCTTACTAGTTGCTCTGGCTAGGTCTTCCAGTACTGTGTTGAATAGGAGTGGTGAGAGTGGGCACTCTTGCCTTGTTACTGATCTTAGATAATAAGCTTTTAACCTTTCACCTCTGAGTGAGATGTTAATTGTGGGCTTGCCATAGATAGCCTTTATTATGTTGAGATTTGTTCCTTCTATACCTATTTGAGGTTTTTATTATTTTTTTAATCATGAAAAGGTATTTTGTCAAATGCTCTTTCTGCATCTATGGAGATGATCATATGATTTTTATCTATCATTTTGTATAAATGATGTATCATATTTGTTGATTTCCATATGTTGGAACATTACATCCTAGGGATAAATCCTGCTTCTTATGGTATATGATACTTTTAATGTGGAGTTAAATTGGGTTTGTTAATGTTTTGGTGATAATTTTTGCATACATGTTCTTCATGGATATTTGCCTATACTCTTATTATAATGTACTTATTTAGCTATGGTAGCAAGGTAATTCTGGCCTTGTAAAATAAGGTGGAATTATTCCTTCCTGTGCATTTTTTTTCCTTTGGACAATTTTAAGAATTGATGTCACTTTTTTTTAGTGTTTGGTAGAATTTGCTGGTAACACCACCTAGTGCCAGACTTCATGACTCAATCTTGGTAGGCTGTATGCTTCTAGTAATTTACTCATTTCTTCTAAGGAGTGGGTTGGTGTATAATTGTTAATAATCTTTCATGATTCTTTGTATTTCTGTGGCATGTATTGTAACATCTTTGCTTCCATTTCTTATTTTGAATCCTTCTTAGTCTAGCTAAAAGTTTAGCAATTTAGTTATTTTTTTAAAAAAAAATCTTAGTAGAAGGAACACAGAAAGGTACATTTATTCCATCATGTCTCAGATCTGGGAGTCCACCATTGATTTTAAAATAAAATATTGACTTTGTTTCAGTGATTGTGGTAAACTCATTTAGTGACTTGACTTTTTGCAGATTCCTTTCAATTTCCCATATACAGATATTGTGTCATTTGTGAATAGTGAGTATTTCATTTTTTCCTTTCCAGTTCTTCTTCCATTTTATTTCTTTTCCCTGCCTTATTACACCATCTGACCCTTGAAAACAGTGCTGAATTAAAGTGGTAATGCCCAGTGTTCTTACCTGTTTACCATTGTCAAGGTGAAAGTTTTTAATATTCAACAGTGAGCACAATATTTATTTTAGGTATTTGTAAAAATACTCTTTATCAGATTAAACATTTCCTGGTTTAAGATTCTATGTTGTTAATAGTTTACAAGTTTTTTAATGAATTGGTGTGAATTTTATTAAACGTTTTACTACATCTATCAGTATGTAAACATGGTTAATTACATAAATTAATTTTTGAATATTAAACCAGCCTTACATACCTGAAAAAATACAAGTTATATTATCTTTGTTTATATCAGATTCATTTTGCTAGTACTTTACTAAGGATTATTATATTCATGTTCATAGGTGAAATTAATTTTCTTTATTAAACCTGATTGTCATGTTTCAGAATTAAAGATAAGCTGGTAGCATAAAAGGACCTAAAATTTGTTTTCCATTTTTCACAGGAAGAGTTACCTCCTTATATGTTTGAAGAGTTCACTTGCGGAAATTTTTTGTGTGGGAATGATTTTAAGAATAGATTTAATATTTTTAATTATCTCAGCTTACTGCTTCGAATAGATGTAGTGTTCGGGAAATTTTATTGAAATTATTGTACTTATTAATTTACTTGGCCAGTGCAGTAGGTGGATATTCAAGAGGTAGTGTGAGATTCACTGCATACCTTTTCTCCTACCCTAATGATAATAGAGTCCCAAGTAGAGGTGGAACAGACACCAACTGCTGATCTGCACCCTATATTAGTAATGTGGTAGGAATGAAGAATAAATATTTGTTGTGCTAAAAGAGTCTTAATATAATTCTGAGGATAACCAATGCCAATAAGGGTTTTTTATGATAATGGTGTTAGTAATATATATTGTGCCTCACATTAATGAAAATGCCATGGTTCATTTCTGTATACTTTCTAGCATCCTCTCTAAACTAGTTACAGTACATCATATTGTTGTTTCCATAAGGCAAATCAACCAGTTTAAATTTTCACCATCTGTATCTTTCTGTCATTGAAAAATCAAATTTAATGAACAAATAATGGTCCTGTTATGAATCAAGCACCAAACTAGATACAACCATATCTATTGCCATTTTTAGTCCTCACAAAGGCAGTGAAAAGTAGACATCATTCTGTGCATGCTACAGTTAAGGGAAATCAGAGCTTCAGTTATTTAAATGACTTGTCTACAGTCACTTGGCTTGTAATTCAAAGTTAGTTGAACACACACTATTAAACAATTGCTTTTTTAAAAGTGTTTGTTTATTTTTGAGAGAAAGAGTGTGAGCAGAGGAGGGGCAGAGAGAGAGGGAGAAAGAATCCAAAGCAGGCTTCAGGCTCTGAACTGTCAGCACAGATCCTGACACAGGGCTCAAACTCAAGGGTCAGATGATCCTGACCTGAGTGAGCCTCAAGAACCGTGAGATCATGACCTGAGTTGAAGTCAAATGCTTAACCAGTTGAATGATCCCGGAGCCCCTAGGCAATTGCTTTCTTAATTGCACTATGTGGTGGTAGTTCGTGGTCTGGTAAAGTGATGGAACCAACTGATATATCCCATTAGTGTGTTGTTATACAGTCATATAAATCATTGTATTGATTGATAACCATATAAATATTTTGTGAGAGTGAGAAACACATATATATTCCTTATACAGTTCATTGCAGACAGCTGGCTAGAATGTAAAAATTGAGAAGAAAATAAAACCAAAGACAAGGTGAAGAAAGTGGTGAGAGTTTGGAAAGAGTGGATTGTACCAGTGTGTCACAGCAAACTAAAAGGAAAGAATGGATGGAATAAGGTTTGATCAGATGAATGGATAGAATGGAAAAAGACAAGTGATAGAAAAATAGAAAATGGATGCTTAAGGCAAGAAAAAGGAAGCAGAAAACAGAACAATTAGTATGAAAGGAGTTTTTCTGAGTTTAATTATAGTGTCATATATAGTAGTATGATTTAATGGAAGAAAACCAAAGAACTAGGCTACCTACCTACTCTTAGCTCCTTAGCAAGAAAGCATTTTAATTTCAGAGTTTTTGCTCTCAAACACTCACTTTAACTGCTTACATCTCCTACTTTTTCCAAGTAAGTCCACTCCTGCCCCACAGTTTCTGCATGGCTGACTTGACCTCTTTGTTCCGAAGTGTATAGATAAGGGGATTCAGCATGGGGGTAATAACGTTATAGAGTACAGACACCATCTTGTCCACAGAAAAAGTGGAGAAGGGACGGGCATAGATGAAAATACAAGGTCCAAAAAAGAGCGTTACCACCATGAGGTGGGAGCCACAGGTGGAGAGTGCCTTTCGCCTTCCCTCCTTGGAGCGAATCTTGACCAGGATAGTAGAGTAGGAAGAAACCAGCACCACAAAGGAGCTGGTAGAGATCAACCCACTGTTAGATACCATTAATAATTCAATGACAAAGGTGTCTGTACAGGCAAGTTTGATGACAGGGGGAACATCACAGAAGAAGTTGTCCACATGGTTTGGTCCACAAAAGGGCAGACGGATAGTGAGAATTGTCTGGACAGTAGAGTGCACAAATCCTCCCATCCAGGAGGCCGCTACCAACACACAGCATAATCCTCGACTCATGATAGTGGTGTAATGCAGGGGGCGACAAATTGCAACATAGCGATCATAGGCCATCACTGTGAGCAGGAACATCTCAGCTGCCCCTACAAAATGCAGAAAGAAGAGCTGTGCAATGCATTGGTCATAGCGAATGAGCTTGTCATTATCAAGAAAGTCAGCCAGAAGCTTAGGGGTAGTTACTGTTGAATAACATAAGTCCAAGAAAGAGAGGTTGCCAAGAAGGAAATACATAGGTGATGAATTCAGATAGTTATCAGAAGCCACTGTGACCATGATGAGGACATTGCCTACCCACGTGAACACATAGAAGAAAAGAAATAGTACAAATAGTCCTGCCTCAGTAGATGTTGTCTGCGAAAAGCCTGCCAGGACAAAGTCTTTCACCACCTGTGTTTGATTTTCATCCATTTGACCTGGTTCCCTGATAAATAAATTAAACAAGAGGCATTAGTAACATTGAAAGTAAGATATTTCACACAAAAATTCAAGAATCTTCCTATTTCAAAGGAGATATTTTTCTCTAGGATACATCCTGGTTGAAGAGCTAGAAGAAATGTTTTTTCCTCCTTAGTTGATATTGAATATACTCAAATAGTTCCGACTTTAAGACAATAATGAAGTATCCAAAATATCTTGGAGCATCAAGATCTGGGACCTTTAACTTCTATTTGATGCATCTCTGTCTTTCATCAATCAGTATTTTCCTTCTGTCTTCATTTTTACATTCAGCCACAAAACATAAGTTAACATTTCTCGTAAATACTAATTATTTAAGGAAAATCTTCAGGAAAAATCCTTGAAGGTAGAATTTAAGATTTTGGTGAACAGGCATTAGGATTTGTAGAGGTTTTAATTTGGGATGGAAAGTTGACCTATGTAGATGGTTAGGCTACTATAATAACCCTGTATGTGCCCTTTTCTGTCAGCATAACTCTTGTGAGGCTCTACTCTGTGTAAATGAGTGGGCTTATTACTCCAGTCTGGGCTTATTACTAGTTCATTGATCCTTACTAAGTTTTCTGGATGTCTGCCTATCTGTAATATATTTCTGTTTATCTTATTATTGTGTATAATTCATTTCTCATATTAAGTCATAGCTATGGACACATGGGTACAAATTATGCTCTTAATTATATAAATAGAAAGTTAAAAGGATAATTTATACATTCAGGTGACTCACTCTTTTGACCTATCAAATTGAGTACAGGGAAATTCCTTCTCTGAGATAAAAGAATTAGCATTCCAGGGAGTATATGTGTANTATTACTAGTTCATTGATCCTTACTAAGTTTTCTGGATGCCTGCCTATCTGTAATATATTTCTGTTTATCTTATTATTGTGTATAATTAATTTCTCATATTAAGTCATAGCTATGGACACATGGGTACAAATTATGCTCTTAATTATATAAATAGAAAGTTAAAAGGATAATTTATACATTCAGGTGACTTACTCTTTTGACCTATCAAATTGAGTACAAGGAAATTCCTTCTCTGAGATAAAAGAATTAGCTTTCCAGGGAGTATATGTGTATTTGTGTTTTTGTGTTTTTTATGCATTTATGTGAGCAATGGCTGTAAGGTGCTACATAAGTGATAGCCCTATGAGGAATGTGGAGGCTAATGATAGCTGCTGTCAACTCAAATTCTACAGTTCTACAACACACAGAGAAGTATTTTTATCAAAAAAGGGACATAATGTAAAGTTTAGATGTTGGTGAATTTTCTTTAACTCATCATATTTTATGTCTCCTCTATAAACTGAATATATTTAGGCAATTCAAGAATAAAAGCTTGAAAATTTTATTTTAAGCTATATAAAGTTTAGTTTAAATAAAATAAAATTTACTATGTGAGTAGAAATATATTCTCTGATGATTATAAATATCAAAAATTAATACGAAGAAATATCCCAAAATTTAAATATTAATTTGTTCTCATGATTATAAATATCAAAAAGTAATATGAAGAAAAATCCCAAAATTTAAATATTAATTTGTTAAAATGCTTGCAAAAAGATTCATTAACCTGAGAAAATGATTACATAAAAAGGGAAAAAAAGACACCAAAGTACATTCAAAATATGACAAAATCTATATATACGGAAAAGTAAAACTATAAGCAACTGGATTAAAGGTAAAAGCAACAAAATATTCATAAATGTTGACTTTTACAACTGGGTTTTTCTTTTTACTTATTGACAGTTTCAAATTCACTATAGTATCTAGTTTATATGTTATGTATTATGATAAATACATAAACTTTCTGTGAATTTGTGTGGTTGTGCATATCCACATGTCCTATGACTTACTGTTTTATTTTTATATGAAAAATTCGATGTTTGGAATTTGTTCTTTTTCTACAGCTTAGTTATTATTCATTTAAAATTACTAAATTTCAGCCAACAATCCCCCTTGATTATAATCCATGCAACCTTTTTTTGAGAGTAATAGTTATTGTCTACATGTACATCAAAAAACCTCAGCTTTATGATAAACAAATTTTCAATAATGGAGTTGGTTTTCAAGAAGTATTTTACTATTTAATTTTTCATGTTTTAAAATTTTTTTCTGATTACAAAAATAGTGCTTATTACTGAAATTTAGAAACATGAAAAACAAAACATTCAACACCAAAAGGAAAACACTATTAACTTTAACTAGTCATATATTCTTAAAACTTGTTAAATGCATTACTTAAGTTATATAATCGATGTACTATTATATATGCAATGTGAAATATTACTTAAAAATAACATAATTACCATTAAATACTGGTTTTGCAAGTGGTACAGATGACAGGATCATGAAGAAAGCTTTCAGTATGATGGACTTTAAGTGGAATTACACACCTCTTTCTGTAAAGTGTAGATTCTCTAGTCCTTCAGTCACACGTATCTGGGATGCTAACACTACAGAGCCATCCTAGACATGATAGAACCAAGATGATAAATAAATTAGATGGAACCCCCTGGTTGCACTGGCCATCATTAGGACATTTTGATGTTTAGGGATTTAGGGATTCAGATACTAGCAGTCAAATCACAAAGGGAATCATTAAAAAATTTGAATCACAACCTTTTGCCAGAAATTATAAAACTCAGAAATATGTTGTTTGGGGGTGATAATAGAGTGTGAAGGGAAAAGCCAATGGATGGGAAAGATAATTTTAAAAAGATATGATAGTTGGAATAATGTCAGCTGGGTCATTTTGAGAAATAAGTGTTCCCAGCCCTGAATATTCCAGTTGATAGGAAGGATTGGAACATTAAGCAAGTTTGGCTGCAGGTGCCTTGTGAAAAACAGTACACCTTTGCTTTCATGACTTTCTGCATATGAAGAAATCCGAGAAATTAGAGAATATTCTCTAATCAGAATTTTTGACTTTAAATTTTATCTTAGTTTTCCAAATTATAAAAATATGTAAAGTAATAAAAGTCTCCCCTTTGTTTCACTTCCACCTCTCTACCACTGTGTGGGGTGGGAAAGAGAGAGGGCAAGAGACAGAAAACAGATTATTGGATATGCTTACATGTAATATATGTAGCTTTAACTCCTTTTTAACTGATATATGATATTTGTAAAATGTGTATGCAATGATAAAATACTGATAGCATGTAGATCATGAATTATTACAAATAATGCTGCAATAAACAATGTTGAATTTTGAATTTTGTTCATAATTCTACAGACATTTATTATTTGTAAGGGGCAGAGACCTGAAAGTGAAATTTCTGAGACAGATATTGACAGAATTTTATTTCCTCTCCAAATTGCTGTACTACTTTATACTCCCCTGAAGAACATACATGGCATTAATTTCACACTCTTCAACCCTGGATAATATCAGTCATAACCGTTATTTAATTTTAATTTTGCAAATGTGATGGATAAAAATGATACCTTGTTATCTTAATTTACATTTGCCTTATCAGCATGTGAATGAACACTTTTTAAGGATTTTTTCAGTTACTCTTCTTCTGAAGATTTCACGTTTATGTTGTCAGTTTGCTTACTGTTTATTATGTTTTCATTTTTAATATACAGAGGTTCTCATGATTTCAAAAATAATACATGATGCAAATGCTTGAAATTTTTACTTTTAGTGTAAATTTACAATTAATCAAATTTATACTTAAACTTCCAACCAAAAGAAAAAAATAGAATATTAACATTACATCAAAGAGACATCCTCATTCTACCCTCTCAGGCAGTAACCCCTGCGGTTAACTTTTTTTTTTTTACTTCTATCACCTTTGTTTAATTTTGAACTTCATCTAAATGGGATTATATGATATATGATCTCTGTGTATTTGATTACTTATACTATGTGAAATTTGTCCAAATATTTTGTTTATCAGTATTTGTACATTTTTATTGTTAATGCATACCCATAATTTACTTACACATGACTCTGTCGTTTGACATTTGGATGGTTTCTCTTTTTTGTAGGATAAAAATACAGTTGTTATGGCCATTCCTCTATGTGTCTTTTAAGGACATAACACTCATTTCTGTTGGGTGTTATATTAAGTAGAACTTTCTAATCCTAGAGTAGATACTGGTTTAATATAAGAAACTGTCAAACATCTTCAATGTGATTATTCTAATTTATAATCTCACCAGCATTTTAAGAGAGTTTCTGTGGCTCTACAGCCTCTTCAACACTTGTTAATATTCATCTTTAAAAATATATAATTTAGCCATTCTGCTGGGTATGTAGTGGTATCTCATTGTGGTTTAATTTGCATATTTTTGATAAGTGTAATGATAGTGAACACATTTTTCATGTGGAAAATTTGTTGCTCAAAATTTTTATTTAGAATTGTTTTGAGGGGAGCCTGAGTGTCTCAGTCGGTTAAGCCTCTGACTTCTGCTCAGTTCATGATCTCAAAGTTTGTGAGTTTGAGCCCTGTATTGAGCTCTGTGCTGACAGCTCAGAGTCTGGAGCCTGCTTCATATTCTGTGTCTCCCTCTCTCTCTGCTCCTCTCCTGCTTGTGCTCTGTCTCTCTCTGTCAAAAATAAATAAATATTTTTAAAATTTTAAAAAATTAAATTATTTTGAGTATAATTGACATACAATGTTACATTACTTTCAGGTGAATAGTATAGTGATTCAGCTAGTCTATATGACATGTTCTGCTCACCCCAAGGGCAGCTACTATCACTGTACAAGGCTATCACAATACCATTGATATGTTTCCTATGCTGCACCTTCCATCCTCCTGACTTGTTTATTCCATAACTGGAAGCCTATGCCTCCCATTCTTCATCCACCCGTTTTGCCTATCACCCCATCCCCATCTCCTCTGACAACTAGGCTCTCTGTTTTTATAAGCCTGTTTCTGCCTTTTGTTTGGAATTTTTTCCCATGAAGTGTCCATTCAAGTTTTTTGCTCAGTTGTTAATGGATCATGTGCATTATTTAATTGACTTACACAAATTATTTTAATGTGTCATCAAATTCTTTGTTGGATATATGTTTTGTAGTCATCTAATCATTTCTTAGTGTTATATTTTAGTAAGCAGAAGTCCTTTAATTATGTCAAGTTTTTTTATGTATGGTTATAGACATTTCTATTTTAAGAAATTGTCTTTCTTAAAGTCATAAAAATATCCTTCTTTTGAGGAACCCGGGTGGTTCAGTCAGTTGAGCATCCGACTTTGGCTCAGGTCATGATCTGGCAGTTTGTGGGTTCGAGCCCTGCGTTGGGCTCTGTGCTGACAGCTAACTGAAAACCTGGAGCCTGCTTCAGTTTCTGTATCTCTCTCTGACTCTCCCCTTCTCATGCTCTGTCTCTCTCTCTCTCAGAAATAAATAAAACATTAAAAAATTTAAAAATCCCTCTTTTATAAACAGGATGTTTAATATTTTATTTTTCACATTTAGGAATATGATCTATTTTAAATTAATTTTTTATGGGTGGTGTGAGGCAGAAAAGTTTTCTTTTCTTCCATATGGATGTTCAGTTGACCTAAAAAAATTATTAAAAAGACCATTAATAATCCCACTGGATTACAATGGAGGGTATGTGATAAATAACATGACTGTATGTTTGGGCCTCCATTTTAATCTGCATTATATTTCTGTTCCTTTGGTAGTACAGTACTGTCCTAATCATGCTAGGTTTTATATTAAGTCTTGATAACTGATAGTGTAAATCTTACCCTTTTGTTCTATAATGTCTCTTAGTGTATTCTAGTTCCTATGCATTTTCACCTATATTTTAGAATCAATATCTCAGTTTTTAAAACATACTGATAATGATATTGATTGGGATTTTAATATATCAATTCATCAGTTTGGTAACAATTGCCATATAACAGCATAGAGTGTTATGACACATGAAATGATAAATCTTTTCACTTAATTTCTCTCAGTTAAATGTTTTAGGATCCAGAGTAAAGGTCTTGTATCTGTTTTTTGTTAGATTTTTTCATCTATATGACATTTTTAAACTATTGTCGGTTTTTTCTTTTCCTTTTATACATTGGTTGTAGCAACTTCACTAAATTCACGTAGTATAAATATTACATTAAATCTGTAGATCACTGTGAGTAGTGTAGACATCTTAACAATTTTGTCTTCCAATCTATGAGTGCAGGATATATTTACATTTATTCATGCCTATAATTTCTTTAATCAATGTTTGCATTTTTTGGTGTTCAAGTCATTTATCTCCTTGGTTAGATTTATTCCTAGGTATTTTTTATGGCATTGTAAATGAAATTGGTTTTTAAATTTCCTTTTTTTGGACTCTTTATTGTTAGTATATAGAAGCAAACTGATTTTTTTTAGTTTTTAAATTTCACTTGCATACAGTGTAATATTGGTTTCAAGTGTACAATTTAGGGATTCAACACTCACATTATATCACTCTTTGCTCATCACAAGTGCAACATAGTTTTGTGTGTTGATTTTGTGTCTTGCAACTGTGCTGAATTTATTAGTTCTCACAGTTGTTTTGATGAAATCATTATGATTTCCTACATATGAGATCATGTAGTCTACAAGCAGATAATTTCTTCCTTTCTACATGGATACCTTTTATCTCTCCTTCTTGCATAACTGCTCTGGATAGTACTTCCAATATTATGTTGAATAGAAGTGGTGGAAGTAGGTATTCTTCCTTATTCCTGATCTAGAGGAAAAACTTGTAGAGTTTCACCATTGTAATGTTAGCTGTGGCTTTTCTTAAGTGTTATATTGAGTTACTTCTATTCCTATTCCTTGTTTTTGTTTTTAATTTTTATTGATGTATAATTGACATACAGTGTTGTATTACTGTCAGTTTATAACATCTTGATTCAACAATTCTATACATTACCCAAGGCTTACCACAGTAAGTGTAGTCACCATCTGTCACAATTATTATATTATTGATTATATTCCTTAAGCTCTACCTTTCATCACCATCACGTTTATTTTATAACTGGAAGTTTCTACCTCTTAATCTCCTTCATCTATTTTACCTATCCTCCACCCAATTCTCCTCTGGCACTCACTAGTTTGTTCTTTGTATTTAAGAGTCTGTGTGGTTTTTTTTGTTGTTGTTGTTGTTTTTTTGGTCTATTTCTGTGGGTATTTTTTAGTTTTCACATATAAGTGAAATCGTATGGTATTTGTCTTTGTCTAACTTATACTCAGCACAATACCCCCTGCATCCATCCATGTTGTCACAAATGGCAGTCTTTCATTCCTTTTTATGGCCAATACACACACACACACACACACACACACACACGTTCATCTATTGATAGACACTTGGGTTGCTTCCATATCTTGGCTATTGTAAAGAATACTGAAGTGAATGTGGGGGTACCTGTATCTTTTCAAATTAGTGTTTTTGTTTTCTTTGGATAAATACTCAGAAGTGAAATTACTGGATCATATGGTAACAAATTTTTAATTTTGTGAGGAAATGCCATGCTGTTTTCCATAGTGGCTGCACCAATTTACATTCCCACCAACAGTGCATGAGGGTTCCCTTTTTTCCCTATCCTCTCCAACACTTGTTATTCTTGTCTTTTCGATACTAGCCACTCCAGAATAGTGTATAGTGGTATCTCATTGTGGTTTTAATTTTCATTTCCCTGATGATTAGTGATATTGAGCATCTTTTCTTGTGTCTTTTGGCCATCTGTATGTCTTCTGTGGAGAACTGTTTTTTCAAGTCTTCTGCCCCTGTATTGTTTTTGCTGTTATTTGTTATCAAGTGGTATGTGTTCTTTATATTTTGAACATCAACTCCTTATTAGATATATTGTTTATAAGTATCTTCTTCCATTCTGGAGCTTGCCTAGTCATTTTATTGGTGGTTTCTTTCATTTTACAAAATATTTTTAATGTAGTCTCATTTGTTAATTTTGCTTTTGTTGCTCTGGCCAGAAGAGACAGATCTAAACAAATTTTGCTAAGACTGGTGTCAAAGAGCTTACTGCCTATGTTTTCTTCAGTTTTATGGTTTTAAGGCTTTCATTTAAATCTTTAATGCATTTGAGTTTATTTTTGTATGTGGTGTAAGTGGTTCAATTTCATTCTGTCTAGTTTTCTTAACATGGTTTATTGAAGCCTGTCTTTCCCAAATTGTATGTTCTTATCTCCTTTGTCATAGATTAATTGACCAGATAAGCATGGGTTTATTTTTGAGCTCTCATTCCAATGATCTATGTATCTATTTTTGTGCCAGTACCATACTGTTTAATTATTGCATTTTTGGTAGTATATCTTGAAATTTGGGATTCTGATACTTCCAGCTTTGTTCTTTACCAAGATTGTTTGTTCAGAGTCTTTCATGGCTCTTACTAATTTTATTACTGTTTGTTCTAGTTCTGTGAAAAATTCCACCGGTGTTTTGATAGGGATTGCTTTAAATCTGTAGATTGCATTGGAAAGTATGGACATTTTAGCAATATTATTCTTACCCATTAGCACAAAATAGCTTTCCATTTATTTGTGTCATCTTCAATATTTCATCAGTGTCTTACAGTTTTCAGAATACAGGTCTTCCACCTCCTTGAATAAATTTATTCCTAAATATTTTATTCTTTTTGATGCAGTAGTAAATTCAGTGGTATTTTTAATTTTTTTTTCTGACGGGTCATTAGTGTACAGAAACACAACAGCCTTCTGTATATTGATCTTGTATCCTGCAATCCTACTGCATTTATTTATTATAAATTTTTAGTACAGTCTTTATGATTTGCTATATACAGTATTATGCCATCTACAGACAGTGACATTTTTACTTCTTTCTTTCCAATTTGGATGTCTTTTATTTCTTTTTCTTATCTAATATCTGTGTCTAGGATTTTCAGTATTCTGTTGAATGAAGTGGTGAGAGTGGCTCTCATTATCTTATTCCTGATCTTATAGGAGAAGCTGAACTATTAAGTATGATGTTAGCTGTAGTTTTGTCATATATGGTCTTTATATGTTAAGGTATACTCCCACTATACCCACTTGTTCTGAGTTTTCACCACAAATGATGTCCAGTTTTGTCAGATGCTTTTTCTGCATCCATTGAGATGATCATACGATTTTTATCCTTCATTTTGGAAATGTGCTGTATCACAATGACTGATTTGCCACTGTTAAGCCATCTTTGATTCGTTGGAATGAATTCTGTATTATCCTGGTGTATGATCCTTTTAATGTATTGTTGAATGTGATTTGCTGGTATTTTGTTGAAGATTTTTGCATCTGTGTTCATCAGTGATAATGGCCTCTATTTTTCTTTCTTTCTTTTTTTTTCTTTTGAAGTGTGTTTGTTTTTGGTATCAGTTGTAAATGATCTCTTGTAAATGTTGTCCTTGTAAAATGGGTTTGGAAGTGTTCATTCTTCCACTTTTTAGGAATAATGTGAAGAGGATAAATATTAACTCTTCTTTAAGTGCTTGGTAGAATTCACCTGTGAAGGCCATATCAACCTGAACTTTTGTTTGTTGGGAGTTTTTAATTACTGATTCAGTTTCATTACTAGTAACTAGACTATCCAGATTTTCTGTTTCTTCATAATTAACTCTTGAAAGATTGTATGTTTCTAAGAATGTTTTCACTCACAGGTTCTCTAACTTGTTGGTGTATAATTGTTTACACTATTCTCTGATGATCTATTGTATTTCCGTGGAATCATTTACAACTTTTTATCTTTCATTTCTGATTTCATTTTCTTGATAAGTCTGGCTAAAATTTTGTTGATTCGGTTTTCAAAAATCCAGCTCACAAGTTCATTGACCTTTTTATTATTTTTTAAATCTCTATTTCATTTATTTCTGCTCTGATATTTATTATTTTCTTCCTTTTATTTATTTGGGGCATTTTTGGGTTTTTTTCCCTAGAATTTTAGAGTTAGATTGCTGGGAGTGCCTGGCTGGCTCAGAAGGTTAAGCTTCTGACTTCCACTCAGTTCATGATCTCATGGTTCCTGAGTTCAAGCCCTGCATCAGGCTCTGCTGACAGCTCAGAGCCTGGCTGCTTCAGATTCTGTGTCTCCCATTCTCTCTGCCCCTCCCCTGGTCGTGCTCTGTCTCTTTCTCTTTATCTCAAAAACTTTTTAAAGAAAAATTTGTAAAAGTTAGATTGTTTGTCTGAATTTTTTTTTTTTTAATTTCTTGAAGTAGGCCTGTATCACTATCAACTTCCCTCTTAAAACAGCTTTTGCTGTGCTCCATACATTTTGGACTGTTGTATTTCCATTTTTATTTAATTTCCTTTTTGATTTCTCATCCTATTATTTGTTATGTAACATGTTTAATCTCCATGTTCTCTTTTTTTCCAATTTTCTTGTAATTGATTCTTATTTGCATACTGTTGTGGTCAGAAAAGAGGCTTGATACGATTTCAGTTTTCCTAAATTTATTGAGACTTGTTTTGTGGTCTAATGTATAATCAGTTCTTTAGAATGTTTCATGTTCATTTTAAAAGAATCTGTACTCTGGTGTTTGGGGATGGAATGACTTTTGTATATTTATTAATTCCATTTAGTCTACTGTGTTCTTTAAGGCCACTGTTTCTTTATTGATACTTTGTCTGGATAATCTATCCACTCACATGAATAGAGAATAGAGTAAAGCCCCTAACAATTGTTTGCTGTCTTTTTCTCCTGTTATATCTGTTAATATTTGTTTTATATGTTTAGGCCCTACTGTGTTGGCACCTAAACTGTTACATCCATTTGTTAAATAGATTCTTTGGTTATTATGCAATGTCCTTCTTTGTTTCTTTTTATAGTCTTTGTTTTAAAGTCTATTTTATGTGATAGAAGTTTTGCTATCCAACTTCCTTTTTATTACCATTTGCATGGTATCTTTTTCCATTTCTTCACTTTCAGTCTCTGAATGTCCTTAGGCTTGAAGTGAGTCTCTTGTAAGCAGCATATAGATGGGTCTTGTTTTTTTTTTTTTTAAATGCATTCAGGCTTCCTTTTGATTGAAGTGTTAGTACATTTCCATGTAATTCTTGATAGGTATATACTTATTGCCGTTTTGTTAATTGTGTTCTGGCTGTTTTTGTAGCACTTCTCTGGTTCTTTTTTCTTTTCTTTCTCTCTTCCCTTGTATTTCAATTGTTTTTAGTATTGTATTTTTTTCTTTTGTGTATTTACTATAAGTTTTTCTTTGTAGTTGCTATAAGGTTCATATATGACATCTTATGTATATAAGTCTCTTGTAAGTTAATTTTGAACACATCAAATTTACATTTTACTCCCCTCCCACATTTTATTTTGTTGATGATGCATTTATCACTTTGTTTTATATCTATTTTAACTAATTGTTACCCTTCATACTAGCTTTATAAGTGGTTGATCCACACATTTGTTATTTACCTTTTCCAGTCAGATTTTTACTTTCATGTGTTTTTTTCATTATTAGTGTTTTGTATTTTTAGCTTAGAGAAGTTTCTAACATTTCTTTTAAGGCTGGTTTATTGGTAATGAACTCTTTTAGCTTTTGTATATCCAGATAACTATTGATCTCTCCTTTATTTCTAAATGATAATCTTGATGGGTAGAGAATTCTTGGTCAGCAACTTTTTCCTTTTAGCACTTTGAATGTGTCATGGCTTTCCCCTCGGGCCTGTAAAGCTTCTGCTAAAAAATCTGCTCATAGCCTTATGGGGTTTTCCTTGTACGGAGTATGTTGTTTTTGTCTTGCTGCTTTCAAGATTCTCTCTTTATCCTCCTTAACTTTTATCATTTTAATTAAGATGTGGCTTGGTGTGTTTCTCTTTGGGTTCATCTTATTTTGAACTCTCTGGGCTTTGTGGAATTGGATGTCAATTTTCTTCAGATTAGGGAAGTTTTGATCGATTATTTCTATTCTCCCACTGGGACCACTATTATGTTAATGTTATTCTGAATGATGTTGTCCCAAAGGTCCCTTAAGTTAGCCTCATTTCTTTTAATTCTTTTTTTTTTCGATACTAAGTGTTATCTATTGCTTTGTCTTCTAGCTCACTGATTTGTGCTTCTGTTTCATCCATTTTGCTGTTGAGGCCTTTTCATGATCATGAGATCATGACCTGAGCTGAAACCAAGAGTCTGATGCTTAATTGACTGAGCCACACAAGAACTCCTCGAAGGACTTAACTTCTGCAGGAGCCACATGTGCCGCAGTGCAATCTCCCCTAATCACCAGAGTCAGAGACTCTCTGTGGGCTACCTGTGCCTGCCAGCTATGATAGGAGCACACTACTGCACGGGGAAATCAGGGCTTGAGACACACATCTGGCCATTTTCAGGCCTGGCTACTGCATAGGGGAAGCAGAATTTAAGTCATTTGCTTTTCCCAATTGTAGCTTGGCTGCTGAATAAAATGGGCAGAACTCAGGGCACTCTCCCTGCCCTGCTGTTTACATATCATATCAAATGCTGAACCAGATGATAGGACTTCGATGCTTACCTATACTGGTTACAGCTAGCTCTCTGTGTAGGGTGGACAAAAGACATCCTTTGCTAATTAGCAGACTAGAGGGAGGACACAAAAAATGGCAACTGCGGGGTGCTCCTATCATAGTAAGTTACAGTGAGGTTGCAAAAATGATGTCAACCAGTGCTTTCATCCCTGGATTAAGTCCCTTCAGGTTCCCCTGCCTCTCTAGGAGCTGTTTAAAATTAGTAAGTGGGTCTCCCTTGCTTATGGACTAGATTCTTTTCAGTTTGGTGCTTTTGCACTGGATTGGAGGGTGGATGGGTTTGCATGCAAGCCCTTTAATATTGGGTATCCATTCCTTATAGTTCTGTCTTCTGGTTTTCATTGCCACAGATTTCCAAAACTGGACATTTAGGCATCTTTCATTTCCAGGGTTGGACCCCAGGATCTGGGTTTCTGATATAGGGCACAATCCCTTTACTCCTTGTGGGAGAGTTTCCTAATTTTTTTATTTTTCCTGATTGTGGGATTATTGTATCTGGAGTGTAGTCCTGGTAAGGCTGTGACTCTCCGTCTCCTACTGTTCTGGATGCCTCTCTTTTGTCTTTTGTTGTAAAGGCACTGTTCATCTAATTCTTGGGATTTTTTCAAAGGAAAATTATTCCATATGTAGCTATAAACTTTTGGTGCCTATGGGAGGAGATATATTAAGGGTCTTCCTATGCCACCATTTTAAATACCTTTATTCTCTCTCCGTCAGTTTTGAATGACTATTTTGACTTGCATAGTATTCATGGTTTATAGTTTAATAGGTTTTTTTTGGTTTGTTTTTTTTTTTTGCTTATTTTTCTAAGCACTTTTAATATATCCCATCACTCTCTTGGGGTCTGAAAAGTAAATGATGAGAAATTTGGTGATATTATTATGGAAGCTCCCATGTATATGGTGAATTGGTTTTCTCTTTCTTCTTTGAAGATTTCTCTCCTTATTATTGACTTTAGACAGTTTGGTTATAATGTGTCTCAATGTGGTTCTGTTCAGATTTACTTCAGTTTGAGTTATTTAAATTAGTGTATGTTCATTACTTTCCTCAGATTTTTGGAAAATACTGGCCATTATTTCATCAAATAAGCTAAGCTCCTTATCTCTCTCTCCTTCTTCTGTGATCCCATAGGCATATATTGGTCCACTTGCTGGTGTTTTATAAGGCCCTTGAGCTTTTTAAAGTTCTATTAACTTTTTTGTGTTTTGTACCTTTGGTTCCATGATTTCAAATGACCTGTCTTCCAGTTCACAGACTCTTTCTCCTACCGTTCAAGTCTGTTGTTCAACCCCTCTAATGATTTTTTTTTTTTAATATTTTTTATTTATTTCTGAGAGAGAGAAAGAGAAAAGAACGTGAGCAGGGGAGCGTCAGAGAGAGAGGGAGATAAAGAACCTGAAGCAGACTTCAGGCTCTGAGCTAGCTCTCAGCACAGAGCCTGACTCAGGGCTTGAACCTATGAACCCTGAGATCATGACCCGAGTCGAAGTCGATGCTTAACTGACTGAGACACCCAGGTGCCCCATGAATTTTTAACTTTAGTTTTTATAGTTTTCAACTCCAGAATTTTTGTTTGTTTTTAAAAAAATTGTTTCTCTGTTGATATTCTCATTTTGTTCATGCGTCATTTTCTAAATTTCATTTAATTGTATGTCTGTTTTCTTTTAGTTCATTGAGCATCTTTAGGACAGTTATTTAAAAATTCTCAGGAAGTTCACAGATATTGTTCTAATGTGTGAGGTTGACCTTTTGATTGGGTAATGATTCCTTGTTTCTTTACATGGTTTGTAATTTTTTGGCTGGTATTTGGGCAACTGAAAAAACAACCACCATCCCAGTCTTTGCTACTGACTTTTTTCAAGAGGACATCTCCACCAGTCAACATGACCAGAGGTTCTAGGGCTTCTCAAACCTTTTCTGGTATCTTCCATCCCCTGGTATTGGTATCTGGAACTGCACCTTTACTGTGCCACATGCCTCTGGTTTTGATGACTTCCAAACTAGCATTTTTCCCACTGAGGCTCCTTTATCAATTTAAATGTTATTTTCCCTGTATTTGGTATTTCTGAATTTTATTTTAATGTATTCCACATACTTAATTTACTCAGATTACTTAAATGCTCTTTAAATATTCCTAAACAATTGAAGAAAATAGGATCTTTTGATATTCTTTGCACCTTGCACTGACTTTGTCAAATATTTTAATATTTGGTATTATAATTAATGATTGCTTTATTTTGATTTTGGAAAATTTTTATCCATTATTTTTGTTTCCTGTTTTCTTTTTCTTTTTTTTTAACTTTTACATAGGTTTTGGTCTCTCTTTTAGTACCATTCCCCTCAAATACCTGTCACTTTGACAGCTTCAAACTCATAGGTGTCTCCTTGCTCAGAGGCATTCATTTCCTTTTTGTCTTTAAATAATTAGAATACTTTTTGTGTTTTACTATTAGACGATGATTTCACCAGCCATTTCTGGTAAAGAGATTCTTTACAAGTTAAGAAATTCCTTTTATTTCTGGTTTATTTGAGCAAGAATGGAGTTCAGTTTTACCTATTCCCATCACTATATTTATAATATGTTTCTATATTCTTCTCTGTTAACTAGTGAATATTTATTTTAATACATGTTTTTGCATACACATAATGTTGGAGGACCACTCTTAAAGAATAACTTTTACTTGATCATATTCTATTATTTGGAAATTTTTTTATTATAGGATATGGTTTAATTTATATTAATAATTTTGTAACTCTGTTTATCATACCTAAAGATTCAACAATTTGGGACTAATTATGTAAGCCATTGTATATCCACTTAGTGCTAATGCTGTAGTCTGAAACCACTAAAAGATATTACCAAATATCTTTTGTTAATTAACTGTATGGGAAATTTTCATAAGTGTCTTTCTTATTTTAAAAATTCTACTCATAGCTAAAGAATGCATATCTCAGTGTATTAGTGAGCTGGGGCTGCAGCAAACAAGTTGGAGTTAAGATGATGAATAGTCTTAAACAAAAGAAAGGAGTCTTTAATATGTTAAATGCACAGGCTCCTGATCTCTGTGTTAACTTATATTCCTTAGACTTTTCTCTAAGCTTGAAGCCAGGGCTCATTGCCAGAGTCACAACTTTTTCTTTATCATCAGAGAGAAGATTACTTCTGATCACAGTTAGATAGCAAACTTGTACCTGCTCAAATAATTTTGTGTTTCTATTTCTCTTATTATTGCATATAAAAATCCTTGAACTAAATTAGGAAATGTGTTAGAATTTGAAACAAATTCCAGCATGCTGAGTAAGGAACAGGATAGGAAATGGGTTCAATGGGACTATTGTGTTATAAATTCCCTCTCTAGAGAGCCACTCCCCAAAGATGATCTTTGCACAAGTAAAAGGGCTTAATATTTCAGTTGTTCATTTGGTTCTGTGTAGATCATGAGATTATAATTCTCTTGTCTACTCTCAGGTGTCCTTTTGCATTGTCAGTTTATATAAACAAGAGAACTGTAAGAGGGCAAGCCCAAAGAGGTCCATGACTGATTTCAAAATGTTGTTGCTCTTAAAAGGGTCAGCACTTCATATGATTCCCCACAATAATGCATTGAACACAGTTGTATTTGGCTTTTTTGAGATCTGAGATTAGAGTTTTCACTCTGATGTAGAAGATGGTGTTCAGCCATACAGATTTCTATAATACCCATCTTGTGTCTTCAGGTAAGGTAAAGCTCACAGGACTCAAAGCTTCTCTATTTTCTCCTTCCACCCCTCTCTAGTTTTTATTATTTTAAATGCCACTTATATGTGAATTATTAAAGTATTTGCTTCTCCAGATTCAAAGCTAATTTTTTTTCTGAGAGCTTATAGAAAATGTTACTTCAAATTTACTAGAATTCTTAAAGTAGTTTGCCAGTTCCCCATTGGTATTGCTCTGCATGGAAGTTGGGGCCCTAGGTCAGGGAGAATTCCAGTAAGCGAATGTGAATAGACCTTCCTTCAGTGAAGCTTCAAGTGATAGACTATCTATCATGTTACATTGTATTAAATTTAAGGGATAGGAGATAAAAAAAATGTATTCCTGTTTGAGATTGCAAAATTTGAGGAACAGCTTTTGTAAGTATATCCAACTCTGGCATATCTTTATAAATGATACATATTAGACTTTAATATCTACTGAAGCATTTGCTATCAACTGTAATCACTTGAAAACATCACACATATTAAGTGTTGATTGTGACGTATGGGCAGTTACAGAGTTCCTTAAGTTTCTTTGTAAAATAAGGCATGTTGCCAGTAACTCTTTTCGAGTGTATTTTTAGAAAGAGAGGAATTGAAATATGAAAACTTCTGATCGATTTTTATTTTAACATTGATTTATGATCTATTCTAAAATGAACATACAAATATTTCACATAATCTAACACAGTAAAACTAAGATCAGGTAAGTTTCAAATGTTATTTAAATCTATCTATATTGTCCTCATAAGCTTGACCTATTTCACAAATAGATCAAAGAATATTAAATATCACTATCATCACTATCTTTGTAGGTTGCAACCACTTAATTATTTATCTGTGTTTATTCAGTCCTTTCATTCACTGCTTTTTCTAAAATTGTAAATCACTGGGCACTCTTGACTGTTGTTAATACCAAGTAACTTTGATGGTAAACCTTAGCATGACAGCAGAGTTTTCACTTCCATTTACTGTATTCAGAAATACTCATGACTATATGAAAATCATGGAAATATCAATGCATAGATTATGGAATTTTGTTATTTATTGACACTGGAATGATTTGATCCTAAGAAAGGGATCTGCCCTAATTTCTATGCTTGTAATATGGAAATCTGTTATTTTTGCAGCAGTACAAACAAATGAATATTCCAACATAAATAATTGCTCTAGCTCTGTGAGGAAATTCATCCTTTTAGGCTTCTCTTATACCTGGGAAATTCAGATTCTCCTCTTTTCAGTCTTCTCTGGGACATATATTCTGACACTAACTGGAAATCTTTGTATTATCTGTGCTGTGCTGTGGTACCATCAACTACAAACTCCAATGTATATCCTGCTGGCCAATTTTTCCTTCCTGGAGATCTGGTTTATTACTTCTACTGTCCCTAATATGCTAGCCAACTTTCTTTCTGAGACCAACACCATTTCCGTCTCTGGGTGCTTCCTCCAGTTCTACTTCTTCTTCTCCCTGGGCACCACTGAGACCTTCTTCTTGTCTGCCATGGCCTTTGACAGGTACCTTGCTATCTGCAGGCCCCTGCATTACCCCACTGTCATGACAGTTCAACGCTGCATCGGAATAGGATCTGGGTGCTGGATGTGTGGCTTCCTGTACTTCCTCTTGCCTATTTACCTCATCTCTCAGCTCCCATTTTGTTGTCCCAATACAATTGATCATTTCCTGTGTGACCCAGGACCTCTTATAAAGCTGTCCTGTGTGCCAGCTCCTGCCACTGAGATCATCTGTGCTATCTATAATTCAGTCCTCATTTTCTCCACCTTATTCTTCATTACCAGCTCCTACACCTTGGTGATCAGAGCTGTGCTGAGGGTCCCCTCAGCAGAAGGTCGGCATAAGGCCTTCTCCACATGTGGCTCCCATCTGGCTGTGGTGTCCCTATTCTATGGCTCCATCATGGTTGTATATGTGAGCCCAACAGCAGGCAATCCAGCAGGGATTCAGAAATATGTGACTTTGTTCTATTCTGTGTTAACTCCACTCGTCAACCCCTTGATCTATAGTCTTCGAAATAAAGAGATGAAGATGACTCTGAGAAAGTTATTTAGAATGGTAAGATTCTAATAATCTCACTAGTCATAGGCATGGAAGAAATCTGAAGACCTTTTGTTTACAATTGAAATAATATATGAGAAATAAGTAATTAAAAATTGGCATTCAATTGTATTAACTGATTAGGAATATATCTTTTTGGAAGAGAAGAACATATTCAAGTATAATTAAATATTATTTAGTTAAGTTTCCATTTTGTTATTAGAGAAAATGTACATTGAACTTAAAAATTTTCAAAGCAAAGAAAAAACTATCCTGTATCTTTCTGACATTTAGATTTAATACTAGTTAATATTTTTCTGTCCATATTATAGTCATATACATATTTATCAATCTGTATTATATTTTACATTTATTAATATTTTTCAAGTGAGTCAAAAGAACATTTTATTTTAATTCCTGTGTCAATATTAAAAAACATAAGATACACTGACTTTTGAATGTTGATTTATCATAAATGTATTTCTTCCCAATTTCTCACCAAGATTTAGTTAAAATACTCCTAGTATGTAGATCCCTATGGCTGCCAATTTTTGCATTTTATATATACACTTTCAAGAATTATTTTTAATAGCTCTATTTTGAATGAACCATGCATTGTGTTTTCTAATACCACTTGTGCCTTACACAGTTTAGGAGACAATCACCTGTGACTCATAGTGCTGTTACATTTAAAGAAAATGTTATATTTGCTTCTTCCAATTATCTCAAGGCACTAGAATCTCATACTGTCCAACAGCATTCTCTTTATTCCACAAAAAGATGCTGGACCCATCACTCTTCAATCTCACCTATTGGTTTCTAGACCCTGGAATTATTAATCTACTTTCTGTTTCTGCAGACTGACTTATTTTGGATGTTTCACATAAATGAAATCATAGGGTATGTAGCCTTTTATGACTGGCTTCTTTCATTTTGCGTAATGTGTACAAGGGTCACTTATGTTGTAATATGTATCAGTACTTCATTTCTTTTATGGCTGGATAACATTCCTTTGTTATGTATATATCATCTTGTGTTTATCCATTCAATAGCTGATGAATATTGAGTTGTTTCCATTTTTTACTTATGAATTATGAATTACCATGTTTTTGTGTGAACATACATTTTCACTTTCCTAGGGTATATCCCTGGAAGTAGAATTTTTGGCTTATATCTGAACTCTGTATTTAATAGATTGAAGAACTGCTGACTGTTTCCCAAAGTGGTTGCATTTTACTATCATATAAGCCCATATGACTGTTTTATTCTTTCTTTTTCTTTACTTTCTCTCTTTGCTTTCTTTCTGTCTGCTTTTTTTTTCTGTATTCCTGTCTTTCTCTCTTTTTTTTATTTTAGCCATCCTTGTAAGTATGAAGTGGTATCTTATTGAGGTTTTCATTTGCATTTTTTAATGATATTGAGTATGTTTCCTTATGCTTATTGGCCATTTGTATGTCTTAGAGAAATATATATTCTGATCCTTGACCATATTTTAGTTGAGTTATGAGGCCTGGCTTTCTTTTTACAGTTGTAGAAGATCTTTATATATTCTTGATACAAGTCCTTTTATCAGATGTATAGTTTGCAAATATTTATTTCAGTCTATGAGCTTTTTACTTTTTAATTGTGTCCTTTCGAATTTTGACTTTTGATGTAGTCCAATTTATCCACTTTTTACTTTTGTTACTTGTGATATTGATGTTACATACATATTACGTTATAATGTTACATAATCTATGGTCACAAAAATTATGGCTATATTTATTTATATTTTTATGTTTTGTTGTAAATGATTTTTCCAACTTTTGTATTCACTTGGTTATTTTATGGAAATTTGTTAAGAGAAGAATCTAGTGCAAGCTCCAAACGACTGCTTTGAAATCAAAGCTCTTCAAGTACTTAATGGCATAGTCAGATGTGTCACAAACTTATAGGGTCATATGAGTCAAAGCATAATCTTTTTTTTTTTATTGAATAGTTTGATATCCCTGAATAGATTGTCTCATGTTACACATTTAAAAATTTTTTAAATGATTATTCACCTTTGAGAGACAGAAAGAGACAGAGTATGAGTGGGGGAGGGGCAGAGAGAGAGGGAGACACAGAATCTGAAGCAGGCTCCAGGCTCAGAGCTGTCAGCACAGAGTCTGATGTGGGGCTTGAACCCACGAACTGTGAGATCATGAGCTGAGCTGAAGTCAGACCCTTAACCCACTGAGCTATTCAGGTACCTCAACTTATAATGCATTTTTTAAGAGAAAGTATGTTTATGTCCTTGACTGTCAAATCTTGTACTAATCTTTTTAAAATAAATTATTGACATAATTTATGATTAAATGTTATCTCTCAGAGTTGTTTAAATAAATAAATAAATAAATTGATTTGGGGTTGGAGTAAAGAATGAGAAATAAATTGTTGATTACAGGAAACAAGAAATAGGTAAATAGATGGAGTAAAAGGAAGAATGGTTTTAATGAAATTATTATAAGAATATATAATGAAGTTATTTTCTTTAAATACATTATAAAGAAAACAAGAGGTCTATAGAAAAAGGCTGAGTATGTTTAAGCTATTGGTATCTGCAAAAATTTTGTTCGAGGGTGCCTGGGCAGCCCGGTTGGTTAAGCATCTGACTCTTGATTTGGGGTCAAGTCATGATCTCATAGTTTGTGGGATCAAGCCTTATGTCAGGCTCTGTGCTCAAAGTATGGGCCCTGCTTGGGATTCTCTCTTCCTATCTCTCTGCTCCTCCTTCATTCTCTCTCTCTCTCTTTCAAAATAATAAATGAACTTTAAAAAAGTGTTTAGTGTTTTTCTTTGCTTCTGTTTCTGCATAATAGAAAATTTTTATATTGTCAGATATAACTGTGAACACCATTTTAGTGAATTTAATTGGCCATGTTTTTATTTTTTTGCATTAAAATTTGTGATATAATGATACAATTAAAATGTTATTACAGAGGTGGCTTAGATGGTGGCCAAGTTGCTATAATTAATGTGCATATCAGTGTGTGAGAGGATGAAATGAAAGCAGCTTGTGTGCTGTCCTTTCATTCTCTTGATGATGAAGAAATCCCTTGAGGTGAAGGAAAGAAGGCAAGGGAACCGCACTGAATTGCTTATTGACTGGACTCCAGGTAAATCAACTAAAGCTATTTACTAGAAGAAAGAGACCTTATTTCTTAAATTCCTTTATCAGAATGTTGCTGATAAAGGATTACTCATTATAAATAGAATCCAGATTTTACAAGGCATGGCTCTCTAAGAAATGTCAAGTAAGTTGTACAACTCTTGGTAATGTAGAATGGAAATGCTTCTAGTTGTATGATGACCCCTGTGAAATTCACTTAGAATTATAATCTGTACTGATCTGGAGGAGGTAGTCTGAGTTTGGGCCAGAGGAATTAATTTTCCACTAAGGAAGGACCTGGAGAACTGGCCTTGTTATCACAGAAACTTAGCTGTTTTGTTTTGGGATTGTTTTTGGTGTGAATCCCTTAATCACCTATAACCATAATTATTTAATACAAAATTATAATGGGTAATATCACTGACTCACGTAAGTATGATTTGACAATACAATCCTGAATGTTAGCTCACTATGAAAGACAAAAAAATGAATTATATTAAGAATAAAATATTAAATATCGTGATACATTTAAGAAAGTATCCATATATTGTGCAGACTTTTCATGAAATAATTTCATTGCACTTTAGCTGTTTGAATAAGAAAATTTATCTTAAAAGCTTTGAATAACATTTTTTATTTAAAAATTTTTAAATATTTATTTTTGAGACAGAGAGAATGAGTGGGAGACGGGCAGAGAGAGAGAGGGACACAGAATCCGAAGTAGGCTGCAGGCTCTGAGCTCCCAGCACTTGTGGGGCTCAAACTCAGAAGCCGTGAGATCATGACCTAAGTCAAAGTCAGATGCTCAACCGACTGACCCACCCAGGCACCTCTGGATGAATAACATTTAAACACTACTCAGAGAAAGATAACAAAATATAAATAATGTATGTATAATAATGTGAAGCTCCCAATACAAATTACTAGATATGTGTACAGACAGGAAAATAAAACCCATAAATAAGAGAAAAAAATTGATCAGTAAGATAGATGTGATAGAGATTATGGAATGGAAGACATAGTCTTAAAAAGTTTATTAATATACTTACAATTTAGAGTAAAACATAAATTCAGTCAGGGAAGATTAAAAAACCGTAAGCATTCATATCCTTAAAAGCAGACTTTCAAATTCATAAAGCAAAGTTTAGGGAAGTATAATGAAAAATGGGTCAAGTCACGGTTTTAATCAGTTTTCAAAATCCCTCTATTTTTCCTGAAATAAGGACAGACTTAAAGACCAGTGGAACAGAATAGAGAGCTTAGAAATAAATGCATGCTATAGTCAACTAACCCTTGACAAGGGTGCCAAGAGTAAACAATGGGAAAATACTGTATTTTCAGTAATGGTGTTGGCAGTTTAGATATTCACATACAAAAGAATGGAACTGGACCCTTATCTAACATCACACAAAATAATCAACTCAAAATGGATCAATGACTTAAATATATACCTGAAACTGAAACTGTAGGATTCTTGGAAGAAAACATAGGAGAAAATCTTCTTTACGTTGTTCTTGGCAATAATGTCTTGGATATGACACCAGAAGCACAGGCAAAAAAAGAAAAAAATAGACAAAGGGGACTACATCAAACTAAAAATCTTCTACATAGCAAAGGAAACAATCAACAAAATGAAAAATCAACCTGCATAATGGGAGAAAAGATTTACAAACCATGTATGTGATAATGATTAATGTCTGAAATATATATGGAATTCTTATAACTCAGTAACATGAAACAACCCATTAAAAAATGAGCAAAGGAGGGGTGTCTGGGCGGCTCAGTTGGTTAAGCCTTCAACTTCAGCTCAGGTCATGATCTCATGGTTTGTGGGTTCAAGCCTCGTGTCAGGCTCTGTGCTGACAGCCTAGAGCCTGGAGCCTGCTTCAGATTCTGTGCCTCTTTCTCTCTCTGCCCCTTCCCCTCCCTCCCTCCCTCCCTCCCTCTCTCTCTCTCTCTCTCTCTCTCCAAAATATAAACAAACATTTTTAAAAAAGAGCAAAGGATTAGGGGCACCTGGGTGTCTCAGTTGGTTAAGTGTCCACCTCTTGGTTTTGGCCTAGGTCATGATCTCATGGTTCATGAGTTTGAGCCCCATGTCAGGCTCTCTGCTGACAGTGTGGAACCCGACTGGATTCTCTCTCTCCCTCTCTTTCTACCTGTACACTGCTTATGCCCTGTCTCTCAAAATAAATAAACATTAAATTTTTTAAATATTTTTATTTATTTCTAGGAGAGAGAGAGAGAGAGACGGCGTGAGCAGAGGAGGGTCAGAGAGAGAGGGAGACACAGACTCTGAAATAGGCTACAGGCTCTGAGCTGCCAGTCAGCACAGAGCCCGTTGCGGGGCTCGAACCCACGAACCGCGAGATCATGACCTAAGCGAAAGTCAGACGCTTAACCGACTAAGCCACCCAGGCGCCCCGATAAACATTAAATTAAAAAAAAAAAAAAGATCAAGGGATTGAATAGATATCTTTCCAAAAAGATATACAAATGGTGAGTGAGTGTATGATGAGATGCTCTGCATCACTAATCATCTGAGAAATGCACATCATAGCCACAGTGCAATATCACTGCATACCTGTTGGGATGGCTAGTATCCAAAAAACCCAAAGATAATAAGTGTTGGTGAGGAAAAGTTATCTCTTGTACACCACTGACAGGAATGTAAATTGGTATAGCCACTATGGAAAACAGTATTGAGGGTCTTGAAAAAAATTAGAAGAGAACTACCATATAATCCAGCACTCCAGCTTCTGGGTATGTATCCAAGATTTGAAATCAGGATCTCAAAGAGATCTCAAAAAGCTATCTGAACATCATTGTCTGTTGCAACATTATTCATAAAAGTCAAGACATGGAAACAAGCTAAATCTCCATCAGTGGATGAATGGATTTATGAAATGTGGCCTCTGTGTATGTGTGTATTTGTACGTGCATAATGGAATACTATTCAGCCTTAAGTAGGAAGAAACCCTGACATTTATGACAACATGAAGGAACCTGGAGGAAATAATGCTAAATGAAATAATCCAGATACAGAAGGAATAATGCTAAATGATACCACTTAGATGAGGAATTTAAAAATAGTCAAATTTATAGAAACAGACAGTATAACAGTTGTTACCAGGCATTAGGGCAAAGGAGAAACAGGTATCAATAGGTACAAAGCTTCAGCTATATAAGAGTTAATACTGTATTGAATACTTAAAAATTGCTGAGAGTAGATCTCATGTTAAATTTTCTTATCACACACATAGCAAAATAATAAAAAGAGTGGGAGGAAATTTTTAAAGGTAATAAATATGTTTAGGGAATAGACTATGGTGGTGAGTTCATGAATGTAGACATCTCCAAACATCAAGTTGTGTATATTAAATATGCACAGATTTTGTTTGCCAGTCATACCTCAATAAATTGTGTTTTGTTAAAAGGAAAAAGGAAAAAATGGATTGGATGTACATAGCATATTGAAAAGAGTATGTCCAATGTTTTTAGGTTGTGACTGTGAGCAAGCAATATACTATTGCTTGTTTCACATTACTTCATTGAATCTTTACAACCTTTTGTAGTTTTAGTGAGGTTAGAGATAGCCAGTAACCTCAAGGCAGTACAGATACTAAGTGGTTGAATGGAGATGGCATGAAAGGATTTCAACCTGGGAGTAAATTCTTAAACATAACATAATATTTCCCCTCCCCCTAATTCCTTGGAATTAAGAAATTTTGGAGGGTGTGTGTGTGTGTGTGTGTGTGTGTATGTGTGTGTGTCATTTTTTTGACAAATGTAATTGTATGTGTTTAAAGTGTAGAATGTGAAATGTTTTGATGCACTCACACATTGCAGAATGATTACCAACTTGAATATAATTAACACATCTATTATTTGTCATAGTTAACAAAGGTAACTTTTCGTGTATGTGTGAAAAATGCTTAAGACCTACTGTCAACATATTACTGACTGTAGTCACCATGCTGTACATTATATCCTCAGTATATGTGCTGCCGAAGCGAGCACTGTACATTATATCCTCAGAACTTATTCATTTTATAACTGAAAATTTGTGCCCTTTGATGTAATCACCTCATAACCACTCCGCACCCCACCCCCCCAGTAACCAACATTCTATTCACATTCTATAAAATTAGCTTAATAAAATTCCATGTATAAATGATACCATACAAATACAAAATTTTTCTTTCCATTTCTGGCTTATTTTCTTAGCATAATGTCCTCTGAATTGATTGATGGTATTCTATTCCACTGATCTGTGTACCTGTTGTAATGTTAGTACCATATTGTTTTGATTGCTATAGCTTCATAATATGACATGAAATCAAGTACTGTGATACCTTCGACCTTGGTTTCTTTCTCAAGATTGCTTTGATCATTCAGAATCTTTTGTGGCTTCATACAAAAAATTTTTGTATCATATTTATTGAACATGTATGCTGAACCACCCTTTAATTTCAGGGATAAATCCTTGATCTTGGTGTAAATTTGCTTTATGGTACTGTTGGTTTTGGTGTGCTAATGTTTTGTTAGAATTTTTGTACCTATATGAATCAGAGACATTGGCCTGTAGTTTTTTGTTTTGTTTTATTTTTTCTTATGGTGTGCTTATATTATTTTGGTATCAGGATAATGCTGGTTTTGTAAAATGGATTTGGGTTATACCTTCCTCTTGAGATTTTTAGAAGAGTTGGAGAAGAGTTGGTGTTAATTCTTCTTTATGTATTTGAATTCCAGTATAGTTAACATATCATGTTATATTAGTTTCAGGTGTACAGTATAGTGATTCAACAGTTTTTTCCATTTGATTACTCAATGTTCACCATGATAAGTGTACTCTTAATTCTCTTCATCTATTTCATACATCCCCCCCACTCACCTGCCCTCTGGTAACCATCATTTTGTTCCCTATAGTTAAGAGTCTGTTTCTTGAGTTTTCACTTTTTTTCTTTGTTTATTTGTTTTGTTCCTTAAATTCCACATATGAGTGGAATCATATGGTTTGTCTTTCTCTGACTGACTTTTTTCACTTAGAATTATACCCTCTAGGTCCATTCATGTTGTTGCAATAGCAAGATTTCATTCTTTTTATGGGTGAGTAATATTGCATTAAATATATATACCACATCTTTATCCATCCAACTATTGACAGACATAGATTGCTTCCATATCTTGGCTATTATAAATAATGCTGCAGTAACTGTAGTGGTGCATATATCCTTTTGAATTACTGTTTTTGTATTCTTTGTGTAAATAGTAGAGGAATTAATGAAACACATGGTAAAAAATCTGGTTTTAATTTTTGAGGAAACTTTATACTGTTTTCCACAGTGGTTGCACTGGTTTTCATTCTCACCAGTAGTGCAAGATGGTTGTTTTTTCTCTACATCCTTGTCCACATTTGTTGTTCTTGTTATTTTTTTAAGCCATTCTTAGGTGTGAGGTTATATCTCATTTCACTGTTGATTTGATTTCCCTGATGATGAGTGATTTTGAGCATCTTTTCATTTTGTCGGTAGCCCATCTGTATAGGGTGTTTGCAGAAATGTCTTTTCATGTCTTGTGCCCAATTTTTAACTGAGCTATTTGAGGGAGTTTTGGTGCTGAATTGTAGGAGTTCTTTATATATTTTGATACTAACCCTTTATCAGATGTGTCATTTGCAAATATCTTCTCCCATTCAATAGGTTTTTCTTCCAGGATTTTGTCTTGTGGTTCATTTCTAGTTTCATAATGTTGCATTCAGAAAAGATATATAGCATAACTTCAGTCTTTTTTAATTTTTGAGAGTTGTTTTGTAGCCTAATTTGTATTCTGTTATGGAGAATATTCCATATACACTTGAAAAGAATATGTATTCTGCTGTTTTAAGCTTGAATGCTCTGAATACATTTCTTAGATCCATTTGGTCCAATGTGTCATTCAAAGCTACTCTTTCCTTGTTGATTTTCTGCCTGGATGATTTATCTATTGATGCAAATGGACTATTAAAATCCCCTACTACTATTATGCACGGTCCATTATTCATTTATGTGTGTTCCTAGCTGCATTATGTATCTGGGTGTTTCCATGTTGGGGGCATGAATATTTACAATTGTTATATCTTCTTGTTGGATTGTTCTCTTTATGATTATTTAGGGTCTATCTATGCCTCTTGTTACAGTCTTTGTTTTAGTCTATTTTGTCTTATAAAAACATTGCTACCCTAGCTTCTCAATTCCATTGGTTTCATAAATGATTTCCATCACTTCACTTTCAATCTCCATGTGTCCTTAAGCTCTGAAATGAGTCTCTTACGCAGCATATAGATGGGGTTGCTTTTTTTTCATTCATAGTTTATTGTCAAGTTGGATTCTATATAACACCCAGTGCTCATCCCAAAGTGCCCTCTTCCCTGATGATCACACCCCTTTCCTTCTCCCCTACCCCATCAGCCCTCAGTTTATCAGCATTCAAAAGTCTCTCATGGTTTGCCTCCCTCACTCTCCCCAACTATTTTTCCCCTTCTTCTCCCCCATGGTCCTCCGTTATGTTTCTCCAAGTCCTCCTATAAGTGGAAGAATATGGTATCTGGATTTTCTTTCAAAATCCAAAATTTTGGATGTCATTTCCAACTATCTTTTCCCACTCCATTGTTTGTCTGTTACTTTTGTTGATTGTTTCCTTTGCCCTGCAGAAGCTTTTGATCTTGATGAGGTCCCAATAGTTCATTTTTTCTCTTGATTCCCTTGCCTTTAGGGATGTGTCAAGTAAGAAATTGCTGCGGTTGAGGTCAAGGAGGTTGTTTCCTGCTTTCTCCTCTAGGGTGTTGATAGTTTCCTGTCTCATGTTCAGGTCCTTTATCCATTTTGAGTTTATTTTTGTGTATGGTGTGAGAAAATGATCTAGTTTCATTCTTCTGCATGTTGCTGTCCAGTTCTTCCAGCACCATCTGTTGACGAGGCTGTCTTTTTTCCATTGGATACTCTTTCTTGCTTTGTCAAAGATTAATTGGCCGTATATTTGTGAGTCCAGTTCCGAGTTGTCTATTCCATTGGTCTATGTGTCTGTTTTTGTGCCAATACCATACTGTCTTGATGATTACAGCTTTGTAGTAGAGGCTAAAATCTGGGATGGTGATGTCTTCCATTATGGTTTTCTTCTTCAGTATTACTTTGGCTATTCGAGTTTTTTGTGGTTCCATACAAATTTCAGGATCGTTTGTTCTAGCTTTGAGAAGAATGCTGGTGCAATTTTGATTGGGATTGCATTGAATGTTTAGATTGCTTTGAGTAGTAATGACATTTTAACAATATTTTTTCTTCCAATCCATGAGCATGGAATGTTTTTCCATTTCTTTGTGTCTTCTTCAATTTCCTTCATAAGTTTTCTATAGTTTTCATCATACAGATCTCTTATATCTTTGGTTAGGTTTATTCCTAGGTATTCTATGTTCTTTTTGTGCAGTTGTGAATGGAATCAATTTCTTGATTTCTCTTTCCATTGTTTCATTATTAGTGTATAAAAATACAACCAATTTTTTACGTTGATTTTGTGTCCTGCAACTTTGCTGAATTCATGGATCAGTTCTAGGAGGCTTCTGGTGGAGTCTGTTGGGTTTTCTATGTAGAGTATCATGTCGTCTGCAAAAAGTGAGAGTTTGA
Organism: Crocuta crocuta; assembly: GCF_008692635.1. Taxonomy (NCBI): domain Eukaryota; kingdom Metazoa; phylum Chordata; class Mammalia; order Carnivora; family Hyaenidae; genus Crocuta; species Crocuta crocuta. The sequence continues at coordinate 363,105 of NW_027532418.1, read as the reverse complement.
ATTCTTTGCCAATTCTGATGCATTTTATTTACTTTTGTTGTCTGATGGCTGGGGCTAGGACTTCCAGCACTATGTTAAACGACAGTGGTGAGAGTGGACATCCCTGTCATGTTCCTGATCTGAGGGGGAGAGATCTCAGCTTTTCCCCATTGAGGATGGTTTTAACTGAGGGCTTCTCATAAATGGCTTTTATGATGCGTAGGTAAGTTCCTTTTATCCCCACTTTCTCGAGGGTCTTTATTAAGAAGGGATGCTGTATTTTGTCAAATGCTTTTTCTGCTTCTATCGACAGGATCATAAGGTTTTTATGTTTTCTTTTGTTGACGTGGTGTACCACATTGATTGATTTGTGAATACTGATCCAGCCCTGTACCCAGGAATGAATCCCGCTTGATCATGGTAGATAATTCTTTTTATGTTTTGTTGAATTTGATTTGCTAGTGTCTTGTTGAGTATTTTTGCATCCGTATTCATATACATATACATATATATATACATATACATGCAAAATACATGTCAAATCTTAAAAATTTATTTCAAACAAGATTTTAAAATATCTGTCAAGTTTCAAACACCTATAACAATCCTTCTCCCACAGTCTGACTGAGATTTGTCTAAATTGCTTCGAATTTGTATATTGACTTCTGTTAAAAATTTGTGCTTAGCACTAAGTAGTCAATCCACTGAGGAACATGGTATGCCTCTCCTATTAATCAGGTTTTCTTTTATATACTAATGTAAAGATTATTATTGTTTTCATCATTCTCGGTTATCTTGCAAAGCTTATTTCTAGGTTTTTATGAATCTGGGTTGCTATTGAAAATGAAACAATTTCCCCAAATTAGCTTACAAATTATTACATCCATAAAAGAAATACTGTATTTTCTGCATATTTTATAACTAGCCAATTTATTGAATCATCTTATATTTTAGTTAATTCCCTTGTTCATGGTATACATCGTTTCTTCAGCCAGCAATTAAAATGTCTCTCTTCTAATATTCATACCATAAATTATATTTGTCTCATTTTATTGTTGTGTATTGGAATAGTTATGATGATTGTATCAATTGCTTTTCCCAAATTATGTTGTCATAAAAATTACCTGTAAATATCAATGACTTATGACAACTTCTTTTTCTTTCTTAATCATATTACTTGTTGGCCCATGATTGTTTCTGTATGTCACTTTCATTCTTGGATCTGGGACAAAAGAAAAGAATTTTTTTTATTGCACAGGAAAAAGAGTTATGGTGTAGTTGTATTATTGTTAAAGATTTTCTTAAGAAATGGCACATTTAAATTTGTCTTATACTACATTGAGCAAACCAAGTTACATTGCCTACTATAATATCTGTGAGACGTGGATATATAATCATTTTATAGAAAGGCCATTGAATCACTTTGAACAATAACTTTATTTACCAAAGTGGCCATTCTTGCTTGTACTTGATTTTAATTATTTTTATTTTACTATTGTGTAATGTTTAGCCAATTATTTCTGGTGATGATTCTTTGCCACGTAGAGAAATTTCCTTCTATTTCTGGCTTGTTATAAATTTTATCAAGAATGGGTGCTCGATTTTATCTATTACTATTTCTATAGTTAGATATTCCTATTTTTATCAGTTAATGAATATAAAAAGTTATGTCTTATATTCACATATGACACAATATTGGATACTTCTTAAGTTAATGAAATAAACCCTACTTGATCATATTCTGCTATAAAGAAATACACTGCTTGAGATATGAGTTAATATTAGATTTTAAATCTTTGGGGGAAAATAAATAAAATCTTTAGGGTGCCTGAGTGGCTCAGTTGGTTAAGCGTCTGACTCTTGATTTTGGTTCAAATCATGATCTCATGATTCATGGGTTCAAGCCCTGTTTGGTCTCTGCACTGATGGTGTGGAGCTTGCTTGGGATTCTCTCTCTTGGCCCTCTCCCCACACCTCTTAAAAATGAATAAGCATTTTTAAAAACATAAAATAAAATTTTTGTATCTCAGGTTATTTTACCCAGGTCTCAAAAACTTGGGATCATTATATAAATTTTTGTTTATTCATAAAATTTTAATGCTATAGTATGGAGCCATTAAAGAGTATTATCAAAGTAATTAACTATATGAGAAATTTCCATAAATGTCTTTCTTATTTAAAAAAATTTACTCATAGCTAAAGAATATATATCTCAATATGGTGAGCTTGGACTGGGGCAAACAAGTTGGAGTTAAGATAATGAATAGTCAAACAAAAGAAGGGAGTCTTTAACATGTTAAATGCACAGGCTCCTAATCTCTGTGTTAACCTATATTCCTTCGACTTTTCTCTAAGCTTGGAACCAGGGCTCATTTATAGTCACAACTTTTCCTTTATCATCAGTGAGAATATTGCTTCTGATCACAGTTAAATAGCAAACTTAAACCTGCCCAAGTCATTTTGTTTCTATCTCTCTTGTCGTTCCAAATAAAATCCTTGAATCAAAGTAGGAAATATGTTAGAATATGAAACAAATTCAGCATGTTGAGTAAGGAACAGAATAAGAAATAGGTTCAATGGGACTATTGTGTTATAAATTCCCTCTCTAGAGAGCCACTCCCCAAAGATGATCTTTGCACAAGTAAAAGGGCTTAATATTTCAGTTGTTCATTTGGTTCTGTGTAGATCATGAGACTATAATTCTCTTGTCAATTGTCAGGTTTCCTGTTGCTTTGTCAGTTTATATAAACCAAAGAACTGTAAGAGAGCAAGCCTAAAGAGGCCCATGACTGATTTCATAATGTTGTTGCTCTTAAAAGGATCAGCACTTCGTATGAATCCCCACAATAATGCATGGAACACAGTTGTATTTGGTTTTTCTGAGATCTGAGATTAGAATTTTCACTCTGATATATAAAATGGTGTTCAGCCATACAGATTTCTATGATACTCACCATGCATCTTCAGGTAAGGTAAAGCTCCTATGACTCCAAGATCCTCTAGCTTTATGTTCTACCACTTAATATATGAATTATGAACATATTCCTTCTCCAGAATCAAAGCCAAGAATTCTTTTAGAGCTTATGAACAAATGTTACTTTAAAAATGCATTAGAACTTGTAGTTTGCCAATTCCCGCTTTGCATTGTTCTTTGTAGGAGCTGGGGCCCTAAATCAGGGAAAATTCCAGTAAGTGAATGTGAATACATCTTCCTTCATTGAAGCTTCAAGTGACATGTTGCCTATCTTCTGTTAATTTCTGTTATTTTCATTTGATAGGAAACAAGAACATTTTATTTATACTTGGCAAAATTTGAGGAACAGCCTTTGTGAGCACAGCCATTTGGCATATATTTACAAATGACACATAATTGACTGCAGTGTCTATTAAGATATTTTGTATCAACTGCAATCTTAATGAAGAACAATATCACATAAGCACTAATCGTATTATGAAGGACAATACTAGATTGACCTGAAGGGCAATATTACTATGGAACTTGGTTCCTTAATTTTCTTGGGAAAATGTGGCATATTGTCAGTAACTCTTTTGCCTTCAGAGACATTATTAACATTACCCCCTTTTCTAACATGCTGTTGGTCTTTAGTTATTGATTTGTAGCATTTATTTGTATAATAAATGTTATTTATTATTCAAAATTATTTTGGCATTTCTTTTTCCATTCATTACATCCTTTGCTTTTCAGAACTTTCTAAAAATACTATTAAAATTATGTCAGGCCCTTCAAGATTTATTATTTAGCCTTGTTTAATGAAGTTTACCTATTGGTAGCACAACATTCTATTAAACATTTCTATTTTTTTTTTCTATTCTGTATTCTTAAGTGCTGCTACTCACATTCAAGTCTTTAATTCAATCTGGAAAATATTTTTTATATTTCAGAGATGAAGATTGTTTATGAGCAGCTTTTTATTTTAATTTAAATTAAAGCTAGATACCATATAGTGTTGTCTTGGCTTCAGGAGTAGAACCCACAGATTCATCTCTTACATATGACCCCCAGTGCGCATCCCAACAAGTGCCTTCCTAATGCCCATCACCCATTAAACCCATCCCCACCACCACCCCTCTAGCAACCCTCAGTTCTCTGCTTTTAAGCATCTCTCATGGTTTGCCTCCCTCTTTGTTTTTACTTTTCTTTCTCTTCCCCTATGTTCATCTGTTGAGTTTCTCAAATTCCACATATGAGTGAAGTCATATGATTATCTGTCTTTCTCTAACTAACTTACTTCACTTAGCCTAATACCCTCTAGTTCCATGTTGTTGCAAATGGTGAGATTTCATTCTTTTTCATCGCAAAGTAGTATTCCATTATGTATATATACCACATCTTCTTTATCCATTCATCAGTTGATGGACATTTGGACTCTTTCCATAATTTGGCTATTGTTGATAGCACTGCTATAAACATTTGGGTGCCTGTGCCCCTTTGAATCAGGGTTTTTATATCCTTTGGATAAATTCCTAGTACTGCAATTGCTGGGTCGTAAGGTAGTTCTATTTTTAATTTTTTGAGGAGTCTTCATTCTGTTTTCCAGAAGGGCCGCACCAGTTTGCATTCCCACCAACAGTGCAAAAGGGTTCCTTTTTCTCCACATCCTTACCAACATCTGTTGTTTTCTGAGTTATTCATTTTAGTCATTTTGACAGGTGTGAGATTGTATCTCATTGTGGTTTTGATTTGTATTTCCGGTATGATGAATGATGCTAAGCGTCTTTTCATGTGTCTTTTAGCCATCTGGATGTCCTTGGAAAAGTGTCTGTCATGTTTTCTGCCCATTTCTTTACTGGATTATTTGTTTTTCAGGTGTTGAGCTTGGTAAGCTCTTTATAGATTTTGGATACTAATCCTTTATCAGCTGTGTCATTTACAAATAGCCTTTCCCATTCCATCAGTTGCCTTTTAGTTGTGTTGATTGTTTCCTTTACTGTGCAGAAGATGTTTTATATTGATTAGGTCTCAGTGGTTCATTTGTGCTTTTATTCCCCTTGCTTCCAGAGACCTCTGCAGTAAGAAGTTGCTGCACCTAGGTCAGAGAGGTGGCTGCCTTTTTCTCCTTGAGGATTTTGATGATTTCCTGTCTCACATTTAGGTCCTTTATCCCTTTTGAATTTATTTTTTATATGGTTTAAGAAAGTAGTCCAGTTTCATTCTTCTGCATGTTGCTGTCCTGTTATCCCAGCACCATTTTCTAGAAAGAGTCTTTCCCATTGGATACTCTATCCTGCTTTGTCAAATATTAGTTGGCCATATGTTTGTGGGTCCATTATTTATGAGTAGTTTTTAAAAATTCATTTCCTTTTGAAGAAAGACTGTATTTCACAAATCAGTTTCTCAAATTGAAAAAATTCTCTCTCTCTTTCCATATACATGTGTATATTTCTGTGTATATTTGTGTGTATAAATATAATGAAATATGAGTTTTACTTCATAAGTATTTGGTTACAGTGGAGAATCAGAGTAAGAAGTTAGAAGGTAAATAGAAAGTTGGAGGAGGAAGCAAATGAAAGAACTTGATTGGATAGAAGCCTAGACTCCAGGTAGGTATTTTATGAAATCTGGGAAAGACATAATTACATGTGAATGAATTTTAGAGACTGAAAGAATTACAAAATCTTCACACACACATACAGGTACTCATGTACTCTTAAGAGAAAGAAACCAAATGAAACAAAGAGAGTTATATAGACAAAGAGATATTTAGAGACATTTCCACACACACGTAGAAATAGTGGAATGAATGAAGAAAAACCCAAAGTCAGTGACAAAAACATCAGGAGATTGTTGAGGGTTAATATGGGCTGTAATTGTATAACACTGCCATAAACTAAATCTAGGGACATTAGTCTGGGTTATTATCTGTGATGACTTTGGAAGTTTGTTGAAATTAGTGGCTCAGAAAAGTTGTTCCTAAGTATGAATCCATTACTTTTCAAATATCAAAGCTTATTTTTAAAAATAACCTTTAGAAAAGTATACAATTCTATGAATTTGAAGGTATGAATATATGTGAATTCATGATTCAGACCTTAGCACTATGGATTAATTTCTTCTTTCTTTGCTCTTAATTTCCAAACCATCCTCTTATAGTTTATTTTTTCCAACTTTATTGAAGTATAAGAGACAAATGTTGTTATTTAAGTAGATAATTACATGATTTGATATACATTGTAAAATGATGGCTATAGTCAAACTAATTAACATATCCATCACCTCCCATACTTTAATTTTGTTTCAGTTATAAGGTGAATAAATTCTGGAGATGTAGTGTACAGCTTGGTGGCAGCAGTTAATAATAAAGACCTGTATACTTGAAGTATGCTGTGTTCTCACCACATTTTATTTAGAGTTTAGCATGCAAGTATCTATGCTCTGCAATACCAAACCAAAACCAAACCAAAACCAAAAGTGTAATCTTTCCATGTTATTTATAGATTGATGTAATTTTTACAAACCAAGTCTTCATCATTCTATAATGTGCGAATGTTGGATTTAATTCTGCAGAGAGCAGAACAGAAATCAAGTCAGCCACCCAGGCACCCCTATATGTAGTATTTTTAAGAGTGTATTTTTACAGAAGGGAGGGGTTGAAATTTGAAATCTTGTAATAATGTCTCATTTTACAATTGACTTATAATCTATTCTAAAATAGATATAGGAGTAGTTCCCATAACAATAAAAAGCAATTATCTTACATACAGTACTTAAATCTATTGTGTATTGTCTTCAAATCAGCTTGATATATATCTCTCTCAAATAGAGCAAAGATTATGAAAAATTCTCTTTAATATATTTGTATGTCAAAAACACTGAGTTATCTCTTAGTGTTCATTCAGTCTGTATTCATCCACTGCTTGACCTAACATTGTAGATGTTTGTATAGACTTGCTTATTGTCAATACCAACTAACTCTGATTGTAAACCTCAGGATGACAGGCTAGTATCTATTAACTTTGTATTTGCTATATCTAGAATAGGTCTATGAAGATCTAAAAATGATGAAACTATTTCTGCATGAGTGATGATATTTACTGACATGCAGAGTAATGTAACCCTAAGCAGGTATTTTCCTTAAGGTGCAATACTAAAAGGCCATTTCTTATATGGAAATTTTTATTGTTATTGAAGCATTACAAACAAATGAATATTCCAACATAAGTAATTGCTCTAGTTCTATAGTAAGTTCATCTTTTTGGGCTTCTCTTATACCTGGGAAATTCAGATTTTCCTCCTTTCAAAAAGTTGTCTCTGGAATATATATTTTGAAATCCATGTATTATCTGTGCCGTGAGGTGGGACCATCAACTACAAACTCCAGTGTACATCCTGCTGGCCAATTTTTCCTTCCTGGATATCTGATTTATCACCTCCACTGTCCCTAATATGTTAGCCAACTTTCTCTCTGAGACCAACACCATTTCTGTCTCTGGCTGCTTCCTCCAGTTCTACTTCTCTCTGGGCTCCACTGAGACCATTTTCTTGTCTGCCATGGCCTTTGACAGGTACCTTACTGTCTTCAGGCCTTGCATTCCCCCCTGTCATGACAGTTCAGCACTGCATCAGAATAGGAGCTGGGTGCTGGGTGTGTGGCTTCCTATATTTCCTTTTGCCTATTTACCTGATCTCTCAGCTCCTGTTTTGTTGTTCCAGCAAGATTGATCACTTCCTTTGTGACCCAGATATCCTGATAAATCTGTCCTATAGGACAGCATATATGCTGGCTCCTGCCACTCAGATCATCTGTGCCATCTTTAACTCAGTCCTCATTTTCTCCATCTTCCTTTTTTTTTTTTTT
>NW_027532418.1:304821-355048 GCF_008692635.1 Crocuta crocuta | reverse complement strand
CTTTTTTTTTTTTTTTTTTTTTTTTTTTTTTTCTCCAGCTCCTACATCCTGGTGAGTAGAACTGTGCTCAGGGTCCCCTCTCCATGTGTGGCTCCCATCTGGCTGTGGTATCCCTGTTCTATGGCTCTGTCATGGTGTTTATTTGAGCCCAACAGCAGGCAATCTAGGTGAAGTAGAAAACTGTAAGTTTGTTTTGTATTAACTCCTCTTTTTAATCCCTTGATCTATCACCTCAGAAGTAAGAAAATGAAGGCAGCACTGAGGATGGTAGATTTAGTCAGAAACGTGGAAGAAATCTTTGAAGAATTTTTGTTCACAATTGAAATGATGTATGTGAAATAAATAATTAAAAGCTTGATATTCAATTGTATTAACTGAATTAGAAAAATACTTTTTGGGGGAGGAAAAATAGTCATTGTAATATATGTTTATAAAGCTAACTGTATCCATCACTTCATTTTTATTAGGGAGAATTATTAATAGTGAAATCTTTCAAATTAAAATAAGGGAAAAATAAACACTAATCCCTCTGGCATTTTGATTTAATACTACTTAAAATTTTGCTTCTATTATCATATACATATGCATACACATAATCTGTCCTATAATTTACATTTATTACTAAAATTTTGTCAGTTTACAGTTATGTACACTAAGTTTAGAAAGAATATTTAGGTGTTAATTCTTATGTTAATATTAAATACAGGGCAAGATACATTCTTATGAGAGGTGATTCATCATTTATCATATTTGTATATCCTCCCACTTTCTCACCAAATTTTAGTGAAAATACTCAATATTTAGATCCAAATGGCTGCCATTAATTTTTTCTATTACATATTCTAAGAATTGTTTTTGAAAAGAGCTCTATTTGGGATGAACCATGCTTTGCCTTTTCATAATTTGCCATTTTTGCCATCTCTGGAGTAGGATGTAATGCTAGTATCTGCAGGTACTGCCGTAATTGTTGGAGTTACTAGATTTGCCTCTACTTGGTGTCTCAAGAGTACTGTATATCATATTCTCAACCAGAATTTTCCTTATCCCACAAAGCCTATACTGAGTAATGCCCCTAGTATCCTACTTTCCCTTCCCTCACGTTATGGCAACCACTTTCCGTTTCTATGTATTTACCTATTCTGGACATCATATAAATAAATGGGTGGCTCAGTGGGTTAAGTGTCTGACTTTGGCTCAGGTCATGATATCATGGTTCATGAATTCAAGTCCCACATCGGGTGAGCTCAAGCCCCACATTGAGTGACTTCTAGCACTGCATCTGGTAACCACGAGTCGTGTTTTGGGTGAGCTCATGCCCTCCTTCAGGAAATCTCGTGCCCGCTTTGGGTGAGCATGAACCCTGCTTCCCTCCCTCCCTCCCTCTCTCAAAAAATTTTTTTAATTTAATTTAAAACATCATACGTCTGGCTCCTTTCACTTAGGACAGTGTTCACAAGATTCGTTTATGTTATAGCAAATATAACTATTTCATTCCTTTTTAGGGATGAATAGCATTCCATCATTTGGATATAAGACACTTTCTTTATCCATTCAACAATTAGACATTTAAATAGTTTCTGTTTTGTGACTGTTAGTTTGTTATTAGTAATGCTCCTATCAAGAGTCATGATCTTTTTTTTTTTTTAGTTTTTAAAATTATTATGCTTATTTATTTCTCTTGAGAGAGAGAGACAGAATGCAAGTGGGGGAATGGCAGAGAGAAAAGGTGACACAGAATCTGTAGCAGGCTTCAGGCTCTGCTCTGTCAACACGGAGCCTGATGTGGGGCTCAAACCCACAAACCATGAGATCATGACCTGAGCCAGGTGTCATAGGCTTAACTGACTGAGCCACCTAGGCGCCTCAACTGTTATGATCTTCATGTGAACCTGTTGTCACTTCCCTAAATGTAACATTTTGAGGAACAGTCAGACTATTTTCCAAAGAGGCTACAACATTTTTGTATCATACCAGCAGTGTGTGTAATGTAGATTTTAACTTTCTATGTATTCTCACCAATATTTAACATTTTTACTTTTTTGACTTTAGTGATCTTGGCAGGAGTGAAGTGGTGGGTACCTTTTTGTTTTCATTAGTGTTTTCCCTAATGATATTGATACTGTTTCCTGTGCTTATTTTGGCCACCTGTTTGTCTTTAGAGAAATACATATTCAAATCCTTTGAACATTTTTAAATTGGGTTTTCTTTTTATTGTTGATTTGTAGAAGGTATTAATATATTATGGATATAATTCCCTTATCAGATATGTAATTTACAATTAATTTCTCCTAATCTGTAGGCTTTTTTTTTTTTTTTACTTTTTTGAATTTTTTTGAAGTTTTGACTTTTAAGTAAGTCCACTTTATCCACTTTTTTCTTTTGTCACTTGTGTTTTTGGTGTCAAACATAAGAAACTATTGTCCAATCCCTGGTCACAAAAATTACTCTTCTGGATGTTTATAGTATTATTTTTCAATGCAGATTATTTTTACAACTTTTGAATTTATTTGGGCATTTTAATAGGAAATTGTTAAGACTGAAATCATATGTGAGTTCTAAATAACTACTTTGAAATAAAAGCTCTCCAAACACTTTTTTGGCATATTCAGGTATGTTTCACAGTTTATAAGGCTATATGAGTCACTACATAATCATTTATTCCTTGTTTTACAATCTTGGTAGTTTTGAATAGATAATCTCATATCACACATTTTCAGGTGAAACCTATTTGATTATTTCTTTCAGTTTGTAAAATCTTGCTATCATTTAAAACTAAATTATTTTTATAATTTATTGTCAGCACTTCCCAGAGACATTTGAAGCATTGATTCAGGGTAGGAATAAAGGATGAGAAATAAATTATTGGAAAAAAATGGAAAAATAGGCCAATTCTGGAAAAAGGCTTAAGAGGAAAGATGGAATTAATAGAATTATTATAATATAGTGAGACATACTAATAAGTTTTATTCTTTAAATATAAAGAAAACAAGAGATGGGTAAAAAAGGGGGGCTTATTGTATCTAGACTGTTGGTAATGTTTTCAAAGTTTTTGTTCATATTTTCACTTCTAGTGTTATATGGTGAGTAATTTTCACACTTTTAGATAAAACTGAAAACCATATTTTAATGATCTGATATAATTTTTCATCCTTTATTTTTTATCATTAGTATTAATTATAGAGCCTTTTAAAATTGTGGTATATTGGTATAATTCAATATTATAAAGAAGCATTTGATAGTGTCCGTTTTGCAGAATATCACATACTTATTACTATCGACAGGAAGGAATTAAAGCAGCTATTCACTTCACCCAGACAACATTCCTTGAGATAAAGAGATGATGACTTCATAGATATAAACTTGGATGTTTTTTTTTTCACTAATTTTAGAGAGAGTTTGTTAGTGCGGGAGTGGAGCAGAGGGGGAGAGAGGGAGAGGGAGGGAGGGAGAAGAGAGAAAGGGAGAGGGAGAATATTAAGCGGGTTCCAAACTCAGCATGGAGCCCCACACTGGGCTTAAGCCCACAACCCTTAAATCATGCATGACTTGAGCCAAAATCAAGTCAGACACTCAACCAACTGAGCCACCCAGGTGTTCCCCCCATCAACATTTGTATGCCAGTCATACCTCAGTAAAGCTGTTTTTGCAAAAAAGAAAACAAAGGAAAATATACTGTGTACACATAGCATCCTGAAAAGGGTTTGTCTAACATTTTTCGGCTATGACCTTAGCTTATTGCTTATTCCACATTACTTCGTAGAATCTTTATTTTTTCTTGAAGTATAATTGGTACACATTGTTACATTAGTTTCAGCTATACAATATAGTGACTTAACAACTATATATGTACAACAGTACTATGATGAATAAAAGTGGTGAAAGAAAATGTTCTTGTCTTGTTCCTGATCTTAGAGGAAGGCTCTCAGTTCAACATTGAATATGATAATAGCTATGGGTTTTTCATTATGACCTTTATTATGTGGAGATATGTTCCCTCTAAACCCACTTTACTGAGTGTTTTTATCATAAATAGATGTTGTACTTTGTCACATGTTTTTCTGCCTCCATTGAGATGATCATAGGATTCATATCCTTCCTTTATGATACAGTGTATTACATTGATTTACAATACAATACAAACACTAAACCATTCTTGCACCCCCAGAATATATCTCATCTGATAATGGTGAATTATTTTTTTAGTGCATTGTTGGAGATGGTTTGCTAATATTTCATTGAGGATTTTTGCATCTGTATTAATGAGGGGTTTTGGCCTGCAGTTTTCTTTTTTGTTATGTCTATGTCCGGTTTGTCCTTGTAGAATGTATTGTACTCGGAAACTTTCCTCCTTATTGTTTTTTGGAATAGTTTGAGAAGAATAGGTATTAACTTTTATTTATTTAGTTGTTATTATTTTCTAATTACAGTATAACAGTGTTACATTAGTTTCAGATGTACAATATAGTGACTCAACATTCTATACTTTTTTCAGTGATCAGTGTACTCTTAATCTTTTTCACCTGTTTCACCAATTACAACCACCCCCCGACACATACACACCTACTCTGTGGTAACCATTGGTTTGTTTTCTGTATTTAAAAGTCTAGTTTTTGCTTGTCTCTTTTTTTCTTTGCTCATTTGCTTCTTAAATTCCACATATGAGCAAAATCATACGGTATTTGTCTTTCTCTGGCTGACTTATTTCACTTAATATTATACAAGGTAGATTCATCCATGTTGTTACAAATGACAAAATTTCATTTTTTAAGGCTGAATAATATGCCATCATATATATACCACATCTTCTTTATCCATTTATCAATAGATGGACACTTGAGTTGCTTCCATAATTTGTCTCTTTTTAAATAATGCTGCAATATAAATAGGGATGCATATGTCTTTTTGATTTAGTGTTTTTATTTTCTTTGGATAAATACCCAGTAGTGGAATTACTGGATCATATGGTAATTCTATTTTTAATTTTTTGAGAAACCTCCATACTATTGTTTACAGTGCCTGCACCAATTTGTGTTCCCAACAACAGTACACACAACAACAGCTGATACCCTCTGGCTCAAAAGGACACACAGGGTCCTTTTTCTGCTACTTAATTATTAGTGTATAGAAATGCAGTGGATTTCTGCATATTGATTTTGTATCCTGCAACCTTACTGAATTCTTTTATCAGTTCTAGTAGAATCCTGGTGGAGTCTTTAGGTTTTATATAGTATCACATCATCTCAAGTAGTGACGGTTTAACTTCTTCCTTGCCTACTTGGGTGCCTTTCTTTCTTTTACTTTTCTGATTACTGTGGCCAGGACTTTCAGTAATGTGTTGAATAAAAGTGATGAAAGCAAGCATTCTTGTCTTGTTCCTGATCTTTGAGGACGAGCTCTCAGTTTTTCACTATTGAGTATGATGTTAGCTGTAGGTTTTTCATATATGGCCTTTATTACATTGAAGTATGTTCCCACTAATCCTACTTTGTGGAGGTTTTTTTTTTTTATCATGAATGATAGTTAGACTTTTCCAGTGCTTTTTCTCCATCTATTGAAATGATCATATGGTTTTCATCCTTTCTCTTGTTGATACGGCGTATCATGTACTAACTGTTCTTTAAGTATTTGTTAGAATTTACCTGTGAATCCATCCAGTCTTGGACTTTAATTTGTTGGGATTTTTTTTTTTTTGGTGTGGATTTCATTTTGTACTAGTAATTAGTTTTTTTTATGTTTTCAATTTCTTCCTGATTCAGGTTTAGATGTTTTTAAGATGTTATATGTAGGTTTTTAGGAATTTATCCATTTATTCTAGTTTGTCCACTTTGTTGGCTTATAATTTTTGATAGTATTCTCATGTAATCCTTTGTATTTCTGTAGTATCTTTATTTCTGATTTTATTTATTTTTGTCCTCTTTTTTTCTGATGAGTCTGGCTATACAGTTATCAATTTTGTTTATCTTTTCAAAGAACTAGATCTTGGTTTCATTGAAATTTTCTAATGATTTTTTAGTCTCTTTCATTTATTTCCACCCTAATCTTTATTATTTCCTTTATTCTGCTCACTTTGGTTGTTCTTCTGTTCCCTTAGGTGTAAGGTTAGATTATTTGACATTTTTCTTATTTCTAGATGTATCCCTTTATATCTATAAATACTCTTTTTTAGAATTGCTTTTGCCTTTATGTCCACAATAAATTGATACCCTCTGGCTCAAAAATTCGAACCCATTTTTTCCCTCTCAGTAATAGCAATTATAAAATCCCTTTAGGAGATTCTCAGGATTGGAATCTAGAAAACAGGTAACATTATAACAGATTATTAGACTAGAATACAGTAGAAAAAATAGGAAAAACCTGACTGCAATAAGAGTAAAAGCCTAAAATAACCTGTAATGAGCAATCTTAGAAAATCTTATTTACATAAATGATCACAGAGGAATAACTTCATGGCTACCCTGATGTTCCTGAAATAGGATTCTAGCATTTTCTGTTCTTGAATTATGTAATATAAAATAATATTTTTATTAAATAAGTCCACATAGAAAAATAATTATTTATACCAGCTGTTAATATGTAAATCTGCCTTATCTGAGAAGACAGGAATCTTGAAGAAATTTCAGGCTCCCATCATCATGATGAACATGGTAGAGAAATTTAACTCATCTCTTATATTTTATCACTATTAAATAGAAATTAACATAATACAAAACACTCTCATGAATAAATATATTCAGCAAGTTCCTTTCTATGAACAATATATATTAAGCAGCACCATTGAAGAAAGATTTGTGAAAGTGTTGACTATAAATGCCTTTGCTGGATAGCCTTGCTATTTCACATGTTACTGTTCCATCAACACCAATTATAGGATTGTCTTTCTGTGCTGTTACTTACATAGTACTGTGTGAAAATGCATTCTTATCTAGGTTTATCCAAAACTAAATAAATAGATCTATTGTTTCTATTGCATAGAGACAATATATCTATTATAACTCCAAAATTGGCATCTGAGCAGTGGGAGTACAGTGGGAGTACAGCTTATTTATCCTATATGAGTAAATGCCATTTCTCAGTGTTTTTGAAGGCTATTTATTAAATTAAAAAGTTTTAATTAAAAAAACTAGGAAATAGAAACAAAAAAGCACACACTAAAGGAAGAGAATTCAAATATCAGTAAGGTTCATTATTGGACTTTTTATTATTAACATTACTCTTTCCATCAAGTTAATCAACCCTTCCCCTGGTCAAAATTATCTGCTTAAACATCATAGCTATTTTGCTTGTAATTGTCTAGAGACAAGGCTGCAGTAGTTACAGTTGTTTAAGTTTACTTTGTTTCCAGGAAAAGAACATTTCTTATGACTGCAGAAACCTGGCCAGACTTCAGATACCGACTCTTTACTTTTAACATAGCTGCCTTCATGTCTTTGTTCCTTAGAGTGTAGATAATTGGATTTAAAATGGGAGTAAAGATGGTGTAGAAGACAGCAAGGACTTTGTCAACAGAATAACTGCTGAAAGGCCACACATAGATGAAGATGCATGGTCCAAAGAATAGCGTGACCACAGTGATATGAGCAGTCAACGTGGAACGGGCCTTTGCCATGCTAGCAGAGGAGCGTTTCCTAACTGTGATAAGTATTACAGTGTAGGAGACAACCAAGAGGAGAAAGGAACTCATAGAAAGAAAGCCACTGTCTGCAACTATAAGTAGGCTGACAACATAAGTGTCTATGCATGCCAGCTTGGTCACTAGAGGGAGGTCACAGAAGAAACTATCTACCTTATTAGGGCCACAAAAAGGCAAGTTAATAGTAAATGCCAACTGGCTAGTAGTATGGATAAAACCCACAAGCCAGGAGATGAGAACAAGAATAATGCACACACGGCGATTCATGATTGTCATGTAGTGGAGAGGTTTGCATATAGCAGCATAACGGTCATAAGCCATGGATACAAGGAGCACCATTTCACTGCCAGTGAAAAGGTGAACAAAGAAAATCTGGGCCAAACAGGCATCAAAAGAAATAGTCTTGTGCTCAACCAGAAAATCTGCAATCATTTTGGGTGTAGCAAAAGAGGCAACACATATATCTACAAAAGAAAGGTTTGCAAGCAGAAAGTACATGGGGGTATGTAGGTGAGAATCTGAGGTTACAGTGAGGATGATAAGAAAGTTTCCCAGCAGTATTGCTACGTATAGTAGTGAAAATATGACAAACAAGAAAGGTTGGAGCTCCTGGGAATTAGAGAGTCCCAGCAACACAAACTCTGTCACCCGGGAATAATTTGTCTCATTCATTGATTTGGCAGGAACTTCTCTTGCTACCTGAACAGGAGAGAGACAGAGATCAATCAGTGGGTTTTCTTTCCCAGTTCTGCTCCCTTACTTAGGGATTCTAATTTCTACTTATGTTTATATGTCTGAATTTTCATATATCATTAAAAATTATATAGATTGCAGAACAACAGTACTAAAGAGGGTGAAAGGGAGAGTCATTGAGGGGATGTCTGACATTGGCATATTCAGTTACATGAATTTGAGGAATGCAGTCTACTTTACAAATGAAACTGGAAATATGAAATGTTTTTCTTGATATTATAGGAATCCCATGTAAGAAACTACAGAAACAAAATCTAAATCATCTTTTTCTACAATAAATGATATAAACATTTTTTGAATGGCTGACACAGAGGAAGATAATTTTACAGTGTTGATCCCAAAAGTTAGACAAAAGGTATATGTACTGTATGAATCTATTTAAATAAAGTTTAAAAATAGACTAAACTTATCTATGGTATTAAAAAAAAGTTCCTATAGTGGTTATCCTGGAAGGGAATAGGGTCAGGATGATGACAGGAAGGGCTTCTGAAGTGCTGGTAATGTTCTGTCTTGATGTAGAGGTGTTTGCTTTGTGAAAACTTATGAGGTGTGAAATTCTATTTGGTGTACTTTTGTGCTTATTTATTAATAAAAAATAAACCAGGATATATAAAGAGACACCATTACATTGTGTAAGAGCTCAATAGGCAGAGTTCATTGCCTTAAGTGATTAGATTTCATTCCCTTTCCTTCTCCATTCATTTACAAATTGTATGACAACACAAAACCTAGCAAAATCTGAAGGTCTAGAGCTGTGACTCAGCTCGTCCTGGATTTCTATTATATGAAGAACTCCTATTATACGAAGAGTTCTATGCATTTGTTCTTCTTAATTATTCCCTGATATTTCACTAAACTCATAGTCAATAACTATGTACATATTTTTGAATTATGATTGATATTTGATGGGGCTTTTAAAAATTATAATTATATTGCATAATAGTATTCATACCAAGAAATTTAGACCATGAAAAAATGTTTCTTCTTTTCCATTCAGTAATCTGCATTCTATTTTATCAGCACTTTATCCCTATTACATTTTTTTTACTTTTTATTTTTACTTTTATAAGCTACTCAGAACTTGGAAACATTGTATGGTGAATAAGAAAAATAAAAGGTGAAATATAAAGAAATCTCTCTATATATATCTAAATCAGGCCTTTGGAAGAAAGTGTCTTTTATTTTACTGAGTTCTAATTACCTTCAGATTGTGATATTAATGTCTTCTTAGATCTAATTGCAAATTGCCTAGTGTTTCCCTGAGTTTCACAGAGGATTTACACATAAAGACAGAGCATGTGATGAATAACTTTCACTCCTAGAAACAGATTCAGGCACTCACTCCTGTATTTCCAATCTCCAGTTCTCTAGAAAATTCCTGCAAGTAATTAAATCACATATCATCCCTGATTTTATAAGACTACACCTTTAGGTATTTCAGAAGAGACTAACAGCTGTCTGAAGTCAGAGCAAGCTGGAGGTAAAAGTATACAGTGAAATAAGTTTGTCTTTGAGGAGCCACCACATTCTACAGAGTACATTTCTCCCTTCCTTAATATTTCTTGGTAACCTGTTTTTAACTTAACTTCAGGCACACACCATGGTCTATCCTCCATGGGAAACATACTGACCCATAGGTTTCTTGACCCAAATACTATATTGAATGCCTAGAAGCAAGAGAGGAAATGATATCCAACAGGTCCAACTAATTAGGAGTTCATATATGTCCTGTAAGGAATAGCAAAGCCTTATTAAGTACAGGAAATGATTCTCCCAGGGAGACCTTCTAGAGATATAGCAGAAACAGGGAGCAGAGAAGATTTTCGAGTTCCTTAGGAATAAAAAACATAATCCACTTACGTGAGAAAAATCACAGGAATAATACCCCCAATAAATCTTCTGCAAAGCACTACTCTTTCATCATCAGTGGCTTCCTAGGGACCCAAAAATAGAAAAGACCTGTTATCCATGGAGGAAAATACTAGGCAAATTGATTCAGTCAAGAACTGGGTTTCTTATTTAAAAAAAAAAACCAAAATGATGAGCAACAGGAACTCTAAATAAAAGTACTCCAAATATAAATTCTTTACTTCCTATATAAATGCATTCTAGGGGCACCTAGGTGGCTCAGTCTGTTAAGTGTCTGACTCTTGGTTTCAGCTCAGGTCTTGATCTCATGATTTCATTAGTTCAAGCCCCATATCAGGCTCTGTGCTGACAGTGCAGAACCTGCTGGGGATTCTCCTTCTCTTCTCTCCTTCTCTCTCTCTGCCTTTCCCCCACTGTCTGTGTCTGTCTCTCTCAAAATAAACTTAAAAAACAATACCAAAAAAATAAAAAAGGATTCTTTTTTTGGTTTGTTTGCTCTTATGTAAATGCACTGGGCTATGCACTGATGATAGAGCAGTTAGGTTTGTAACTTGCCTCTTCAGAGATCATCAATGTATTGTGTCATAAATACCAGTTATATATGTGTATGAGTGTATGTGTTTTTTATCAGTTGTAAATATAGTTAACAACATCTAATTGGGCTTTTCCATTTTATTGGATGACTCTTCTGAGAATGTTCAACTATCATAAGAAATTACAACTTCACGTGGCTATCAGATGTTTCCAAGAGTAGTTTTTATCAACTTCTCCATTTAAAAATACTCTGAACAAGTGTATGGAGAAGTCATTAATCATTTGCAATGACTAAAAATACATAAATATTCTTAATTATGTATTGTTTCAGATCAGACTAAGTATTTTCTGATAATTTTATATACTCAAAGATAGCATGACCTGATTCATCCAAGATTGAGTTTGTAATTAGTAGATGTGTTATTGTAAAGACCGATTGTTCCTTTCTTGTACTATTTGAAAGTAAATTAATGCAAGCATACAGGGTTGTACTTGGTGGGCTAGGTTGTACTGCATAGCTCTGAGGTCCCTCCTTTTTGAAATTCTGTCAAATAAATATTTTCCTACTACTTCCATCTTGTATAATATGACTGGTGGATTAAGTGAAATAAGTAGTATTGTTTACAGAGGTCAGCAAACATTCTCAGGTAAAAATACATCTTCGACCAGCTTTCCAGCATTACTACTCCTGTTCTCCTCCCTCTCTAAATCCAGATCAGAGATACAACAGTCACTGTGGAGACAAATGCTGGTGCATGGTGTTTGTAAGGATACTGACAAAGTACTTTCACTTACCTAAGATGAAATGGGAAGTGTGGATATATTCTATAATTTATAGTCTGTAATTCTTGGTAAGAATTTAATTGTTACTTCCACATACCCTAAGGAAATAGACCTGGCTCTGAAGAAAGGAATCATAAAGTTTCATTTTAAATAAGAAGCAAATAGACTCAGGAAAGAAAGAAAGGCCAAAACAAAATCTTCTGTTTGACAGTTTTGCAAATAATGTAACCTAACTGTAGCTATCTTGCTTATGTTTTCAATAGGAGTACACTAGATGATTATAAATAGAGACCAGTAGAAATCAATACCAGCCATATGTAACTAAGAAGCACATGAAAAGGATTATTCCTTAGTCTCCTTTACAGCTTCAAGTATAGAATATTTACCCACATATGTTAGGAAAATGGTTTGTTTTTTTTTCATCTTAACGTCATCAGACAGATCCAGAAGTATAAATGAAATTCTCCAGAGATTTAAACGTTGTTCATAAGGGGAACTTACAATAGCTTAATCTACAACAATTTCATGTAAGTTTTCTTTTATAGATTAGCAAGAATATTTTTATGAAGTACCACTCATGTTACAGTATTTGTTATATGATTTGTGGTCTGTAAAGAGAGGTAATGGAAATATTGCATCATTTTATCAAAACCATGTTTAGGGAATATTTAGGCTCTTTCTTCCCTTCTTCTTAATTCCCCTTCATTCAAAGTGTAGATAAGATTTTTCCCTGCTTCTCAGAGATGTGTTATGTATGATCATCAAATAAGTGAATGAAACATTTTGTATAATAGCAATGGATTTACCATAATATTAATAAGATTGTAAAAGATAGCAAGGAGGATATGGGCTGTCCTTTTTGCCACAAGTAGTATATATATCAAGCAGGATATTTTCATTTTTTAGAATATTTGTGTTTTCTAGTCATGAATTAACAAAAAATAATAACATCTAAATTATAATGTTTAAAATAGCCTGAAGTCCAAATTAATGGATGATATCCAAAGGCAGTATAGACTATAAGAGAAGTATTAACCTAAGTTATAGAAAATATCTGTTCAAATTTAACTCTCAATAAATAACTTAACAATTTTAGGCAAATCACATACCCTTCAAGGTGCTCCATTTTTCTTCAAAAAGAAGGAAAGAAATCTCCCTCCTAATTCTAATATTCTCTGGGTTTGAAAGCATGACACCCCTCCAAAAGCTAATTCAGTGATAAAATTACACAAGGTTGTATTGAAATAAAGGTATATTAAATTAAAAGGGTAAACCCATCCTGGTTTTAGCAAAGTGGTATGGCCATCAGTCACTTCTCAGAGTTAGATATTTGGACAGCTAATAGGCAAAGTGGACTTAGAATATTCAAAGAAAATTGAAAGGTTGAGGGCTAGTTGTCTCTGTTCTCTGTTGTGACTGGAATTAGGAGGCTGCAGAACAACAGTGCTCTTCTTCTTGTCCTTATATCGTACCATCTGGGAGAAACAACATTGTTCAGGACTGATTAGATGGGGTGTAAATGTAAGGAACCCATTTCCTTCTATACTTTAATCTCTACCATTTATACTTTGAAGTATCCTCAGCACATAGATATAAGGAAAGCCATCAAAATAGTTAGAAGCTAATTACAGTTTAACGTCACTGGATTGGAGTGACCAAAAGACCCAGAAGAGAGTTATAATAATAGAAATCACCTTCATTAGGACTAGTTACATAAGAGAGTTGTTTGCACACAGGAGTTACACTGCATCACCGTGAAAATTTTGCAAATATAGAAAGAAGCAGGACTAATGGAAATACTTTGTCCTGTTAGAGAAAATGTAAGATGGTGGGAAGAAAAGCAATGAATACTTTTATTGGTTATTCCTTTTTGCTTCGGGAGAACTTTAGAGCAGGGCTACCAGGAGTCTCAAAAATTGATAAGACATTTATGCCTTTGCATGGTACACAGCAGTTTAAGGTCTTGGTATTTTAATAGTTCTAGAAGTTGGTTTCGAGGGCAAGGATTCTAGGGTAGGGCAGTGAGAGCTGTTTTACAGTATGAACACTACAACCTACAGATTAGGAAGAAGTGAGTGAAGGGACTTAAAGTAATCTCACAGAAATCTGAATTTTTTTAGCTGAAATTTTTAGAAAAAAATTGCTGTTGAGTGAAGCACTGATCTTCTCCTTCCATGAGGTTATTTACTATTCAAGGACATAATGTAAAAGGATATAGAAAGAGTTTTCTTTTTATTCTTACATAGAATTTTGATGCTAATATGAACACTAGAAGTGAGCTAGATAGGTTGAATGAATTCTTGACGAGTTAGTTATTTAACTCAGATTGTACCGTCCAGTTTGGGGACATATCTTCTAATCCTTTGTCTAATACTTTTCCTGCTCTACCTTGATTCATCGTCCATAGTTTGGAACATTTTGAATTTATGATTAGAGATAAACTGAATCTTCATCTCTTCCCAGATACATGAACACTCCTAAATGTCTCTTTGACCAGTACTTCCAGGACCCTTCCTTGATATCTGTTCTTACCACTACTGTTTTCATGTAGATAATCTCTAAAAATTTGGGTTTTTTTGGAATTTATTTTCTCCTTAGGATCTTCTGTGGGAGATTTAATACATTTACATAATTTTACATCTTTATAAGAAAGAGCCTAAGAGATACCACCTCTAATTCTAAGATTTCATATGTGTCACAAGACATCNTATCCATTTTGAGTTTATTTTTGTGCATGGTGTGAGAAAATGATCTAGTTTCATTCTTCTGCATGTTGCTGTCCAGTTCTCCCAACACCATCTGTTAAAAAGGCTGTCTTTTTTCCATTGGATATTCTTTCCTGCTTTGTCAAAGATTAGTTGGCTGTATACCTTTGGGTCCAGCTCTGAGTTTTTAATTCAATTCCATTGGTCTATGCACTGTAGCACAAATTTAATATCTGCAAAAGTGTCTTGTTTTCTTTTACAGTAAATGCCAAATGTGCTAAAGTGTTAATTATCATATTCTAAAACATCCAGGCTTTAATCATCGATATGATATATGGATATAAGAGAAGTAGACATCATTTATTTAATTCCCAAATTTATTATATTTGGGATCATATTGTTTATATAGTTTTTTTAATGCTTATTTTCTTTGAACATGAATCATGAACATTTTAGCTGATAGTTACATATAACTGGTAAACTTGATTTTAAATGGTTGCTTTATGTTCCAATTTATAAATAAAATAATTATTACTACATTGTAGAAAATACAAAGTATTTTTTTCCAATTGAAAATAAGTTATTGATTGATTCATTTATTTAAAGTTTATTCATTTTGAGAGAGAGAGCATATGTGGGTGGAGGAGGTCAGAGAGGGAATGAGAGAGAATCCCAAGCAGGCTCCGCACTGCTGGCAGAGAGCCCAACACAGGACTTGAACTCATGAACTATGAGATCATGACCTGAGCCAAAACCAGGAGTTGAACCCTCAACCAAATGAGGTACCCAGGTGCCCCGAATATAAGTGTGATTTAATATAAGTTATATAAAAGTCATCTTGAAAAGTTCTAATTGGGGGTGCCTGGGTGTCTCAGTCAGTTGGACATCCAACTTCAGCTCAGGTCATGATCTCACTGTCTGTGAGATCGACCACTGCCTCAGGCTTTGTGCTGACAGCTCAGAGCCTGGAGCCTGCTTCTGATTCTGTGTCTCCCTCCCTCTCTCTCTTTCTCTCTCTGCCCTTCCCTATCTTGTGCTCTGTCTCTGTCTCTCTCTCTCAAAAAGAAATAAACATTTAAAAAGTTATTTTTTTAAAAAAAGAAAAATCCCAATTGCCTTGAATGTAAAATTACTGGAATCAAGACTTTGAACATTTATGACTCTCAATTCATAACACAAAACTCCAGACTCTAGTACTATACAGATCATCACCATAAGAAGCTCCCCTGGTATTTGATCACATACACCCTCCAAAAACCCCTAGCAACCATTAATGTGTTCTCTGGTTCTATAAAAGTTTTCCTTTTCCAGAGCTTCATATGTTTAGTGTGTATAGTATGTAGCCTTTTCAATTGTCTTATTTCATTTAGCAATCTGCATTTAAGACTTATCTATTTTGTTAAACGGATTAGAAACTCATTATTTTATGGGATAGTATTCCATTGTATGTATGTGCCTCAGCTCATTTTTCTGTTTATCTATTGGAAGACATCTTAGTTTCTTCTTTTTGTTTGTTTTGGTGATGATGAATAATGTTTACATTTCTGGAAATATTCATATGCAGGTTTTTGTGTGTATATAATTTTTCAGTCAGTTTGAAAATCTAATTTGGTAACAAGAAATGTTTGCCTCCATAAATTATAAAGCTTGGATATTAGGTACAAATAGGTTAAGATTATTACGTCTTCTTTAAGGATTGAGCTCTTTAACATTAGGGTATATATCTCTGTAGGGTTGGTAACATTCATTGATTTGAAGTCTTCAGAGTCAAATATTGATAGAACTGCCTCAGTGTCCTTATTAATCACTGTTTGCATTATTGTTACTCCAGTCATTTATTTTGAAGCTGTCTGTGTCTATAAAGTGGACTCCTTATAGACAGCAAAATGTTGCGTCTTCTGTGTGCTTCATTCTGGCAATATCGGACTTACAGTAAAGTCCTTAGATCATTTACAGGTAATTTAATAACTTAAATTTAAATTGCTGTACATCTACCATCTTGCTATTTTTTTCCATTTTATCTATTTTTGCTCCTTTTCCTACTCTTCCTGCTCTCTGTTGGATTGTTTCCACAGTATCTCATTTCCATTCCTTGTTTTAATTTATTCTTTAAAATTATTCTATAACCATTTTATTTTATTAATAAAATTTTCCATTTTATTAATCTGTATTTTAGCATTTTACAATATAAATAGTATATTTATATTTATTTTAATAAATTTAAATATAAAAAATTAAATATTTTTATATTTTAAGTTTTTATTCAAAATATTTGTTAAATGTGTCATTTTTTAGAAAATAACTAAAATAAATTTTCTTACTCAAATTTACTTTGGGAGTTAAGATGACAGAGTAGTAAGGGACCCTGGGCTTGTTTCATCCCTCAAACACAACTAGATCCATATCAAACTATTTCGAACACTAAGAAATTTATCTGAGTGAGGATTGACAGAACTATCTGCATAATTTGAGGGAGAGAGCATGGCAGGCACATAGTGAAAAGAGATGAACTGGGGACAGAAGAGCAGTGGTACCAAAGAGGGGTAGGAGCTCTTTTCATGGAGAGAAGAAAGAGAGCAGGGAGGTTGAGCATTGCCTTGTGTTTGTCCAAGAAAAACACTCCCCATGAAAGTGGCTAGAGAGAGAGAGAAATGAAGAGTGAAAACACACTCAGGGAACTGCAGAAGAAAACTATTCTCTAAAACCATTGATGCCAAAAAAGGAGAGGTTTTCAATACCACCAGTTTTTTATACACAGCAGAACATAGTCTGAAGTTTCCAAGCTCAGTGCCTAGCAGGGCTCTGGGAAGGAAAAAAGGACAGAGTCCTAGGAATTGACAGCATGGTCTGAGGATCCCCACGGAATCGATCACATGGAAGCAGTTACCCTGCTTGGAGTACGTTCAGTAGAGGTGATTCAGCCTTTTCCATGGGCAAAAGACTGGCAGACACCATATAGCTGCTCCATTCACTGGTTTAGGAACAAAGATGCTGACTGAGGGTAGCAAATACTGGTGCCAGCTATTTGTTCAATTTACCATAAACTAAGGTACTGCCACTGTACAATTGTGCAAACATTTACTGGCATAGACCAGCACTGGCCACAGTGCAGGGAGAGCCTCCCCCCCAGAGGATCTGAGCCATGAAGGTCTCTGAAGTAAGAGGTTTTTGAAATACAGCCATGCCTGATATAACACCCTTGCAGACAGACAGCTTAGACACATATGGGGGAGAAATGGAAGGGCTGACATAAGCCAGAGATAGAGGAAGTGGATTGTGCATCTGTAAGGGCAAGAACTTCCTGTGCTAGAGACTAGAGAGGAAGGTGAAGCCATTTTAACCATTAGGCCATCAACACTGACGACCCCAGTGAGCTAAACAGCACCACCAAGTGAAGAACTGAGCCATTACAACAAACCCTGTCCCCTGTGCCCTTCAGGCGCATCTCCAGTAGGGCAAGTAAGCCTGAGAATCACAGCTGCATGCTCCTCATGCAGAAGACCAGCAAAACCCTCCTCTGTGCACTAAGGTTTACCAATCTTAGAATGCTGTAAAACTTCATGTCTAGGGGAAACACAGTCTGGCTTCATTTGGGTTTTTTCTTTCTTTCTTCATTTGTTTCAGGTTTTTTTTTTTTTTTGATGCTGTTTTGGTTTTGTTGGGGTTTTTTGAATACAAAGAGCAAAATTTTTTATTTTCTCTATTTTTTAAAAAATTTTAAAGTTTATTTTGAGAGCATGAGAGAGTGTCAGTCGGGGAGGGGTAATGAGAATGGGAGAGAGAATGCCAAGCAAACTCCATGTTGGTGGAGCAGAGCCTGACACAGGGATTGATCCCACGAACTGTGAGATCATGACTTGAGCCAAGACAAATAGACACTTAATCGACTGAGCTGCCCAGGCACCCCTAATTTTTTTATTTTTAATTTCTTTTTTATTTTTCTAACAAGCTTCTCTTAACAGCAGACCAAAATACAACTAGGATCTAGCTTCCTTATTTGATTTTTTTAACTTTCAGTTTGTTACTATTTTTTATTCCTCCAAAATGACAAGAAAGATGAATTCATCCCAAAAGAAGGAAGAGAAAGGAGAAAAAAATGGCCAGTGATTTAATCAGTACAGTTATAAATAAGATTTTAAAATAGTAATTGTAAGAATTCTAGCTGGGCTTAAAAAGAAAGCAAGATACTAGAGAATCTCTCACTGCAGAGATAAAAAACCTAAAATCTAGTCAGACTGAAATTAAAAATGTTATAATCAAGATGCAAACTCAAATGGATGCCATAAAAACAAAGCAGGATGAAGCAAAGGAGAAAATCAGCAACAAAGAAGATAAAACTATTGAAAATAAGCTGAAAAAATAATTGAAAATGAAGGGAGATTTAGGGAACTCAGCAACATATGAAAATCGAATAACATTCGTATTATAGGAATACCAGAAGATGAAGATAGAGAAAAAGGGGCAGGTTTATGTGAGCAAATTATAGCTAAAAATTCCCCTAATCTGGGGAAGGACACAGACATCAAAATCTAACAAACACACGGAACTCCCATTAAATTCAACAAAAGCTGGCCATCACCAACACATATCATATTCACATTCACAAAATACACAGACAAGGAAAGAATCCTGAAAGCATCAAAGGAAAAAAGTCCTTAACATACAAAGGAAGACAGATCTTGTTCACAGCAGATCTGTCCACAGAAACTTTGCAGGTCAGAAATAGTGGCAGGATACAGTCAACATGCTGAATGGGAAGAATATGCAGCCAAGAATTCTTTATTCAGCAAGGTTGTCATTCAGAATAGAAGGAGAGATAGAAAGTTTCCCAAACAAAAACTAAAGTTCATGACCATTAGACCAGCCCTGTAAGACATATTAAGAGGAACCCTTTGAGTGGTGGAGGGTGGGGGGAGACCAAAAGCAACAAAGCCTAGAAAGGACTAGAGAAAATCACCAGACACACCAACTCTACAGGTATAACACACTGGCACTAAACATATCTTCCAGTAATCACCCTGAATGTAAATGCGCTAAACAATCTAATCAAAAGACATTGGGTATCAGAATGGATAAAAATTAAAAAAAAAAAGACCCATCTGTATGATGCCTACAGAAGACTCACTTTAAACCTAAATACATCTGCATATTGAAAGTGACAGGCTAGAAAAACATGCTAATGAATTTCAAAAGAAAGCCAGAGTAGCCATACTTGGCAAACTAGATTTTAAACCAAAGACTGTAACAAGATATGAAGAAGGGCAATATATCATAAATAAGAGGTCGATCCATCAAGATCTAAAATTGTAAATATTTATACTCCATACTTGAAGCACCCAAACATATAAATCAATTAATAACATATAAAGGAACTCATTGATAATAATACAGTAATAGTAGGGGACTTTAACATCTCACTTGCAGCAATGGACAGATTATCTAAGCAGAAAATCAACAAGAAAACAATGGCTTTGAATGACAAACTGGACTAGATGGACTTAACAGATATATTCAGAATCTCTCTCCCTAAAGCAGCAGAATACACATTCTTGTCATGTGCACACGGAACGTTCTCCAGAATAGATCACATACTGGGTCACAAAGCAGCCCTTAACAAGTACAAAAAGACTGAGATTATACCATGCATATTTTCGGACCACAACACTATGAAACTTGAAGTCACTACAAGAAAACATTTGGAGGGGCTCCTGGGTGGCTCAGTTGGTTAAGTGTCCAACTTCGGCTCAGGTCATGATCTCATGGTTCATGGGTTCAAGCCCCGCATCAGTCTCTGTACTGACAGCTCAGAACCTGGACTCTGCTTCAAATTCTGTGTCTCCCTCTCTCTCTCTGACCCTCTGACCCTCTGCTCACATTGTCTCTCTCTCTCAGAAATAAATAAAACAATAAACAAAAGTTTTAAAAAAGAACACATTTGGAAAGACCAAAAATACTTAAAGTTTAAAGAACATATTACTAAAGAATGAATGAGTTAACCAGGAAATTAAGGAAGAAGTAAAAAAGTACATGGAAGAAAATGAACATGAAAACATGACAACCCAAATCTTTTGGGATAGAGCAAAGGCAGTCCTAAGAGGGGTATAGACTGTAATACAGGCCTACCTCAAGAAACAAGAAAGGTCTCCTACTCTTACGTCAAAAGTAGCTAGAAAAAGAACAGCAAATAAGGCCTAAAGCTAGCAGAAGAAGGGAAATAAATTAAGACTAGTGCAGAAATAAATGATATAGAAACAAATAGCAACAATAACAAAATCAGAACAGTTCAATGAAACTAAGATGGTTCTTAAAAAAAATTAATAAAAATGATATTTATACCAGTTCTCTTAAAGTTATTTTCTTCTAATTCTATCATGTAGGTACTTTTTGAGCCTATTTTCTATTGATTATAGATTCTTCTTATATGATTCAAATTTTTGTGCTTCTTCATATTTCTGGTAATCTTTGAATGGTGACACTATTATATTTACATTTCTGAATGTTGGATTTTTTTTCTTTTTTCAAACTTGGTGGTCTTTGTTTAGTCAGTGAAGTTACATGTGGATCAGGTGAATTACTTCAAGATTTGTTGGTATATATTTTAGAATGGATTTTTTGGTAAGCACTCATCTAGTTGACTTCTAAAGTCTTTCTGAATTAGACCTGGTCTAAATACCACTTTTGTCTACTCTGTGTTTAAATTTTCAAAGGATTTTGTTGATATGGTTTTTTCCTTCTGGGCTAGCATTTCAGATCAGTGAAGATAACAGTGTTATTTCTAGCTACTATTCTATGTTTTGTGCTACATGTTGAGGTTTTTCAGCTGTAGACATTTTTCTTTTCCTAGTTTATGAAAGTTTTTCCCCAATAATGATAGTTAATTATGATTAAGCACATTTTTGCATATATTGAGATAATCATATGTTCATTTTATTTTGACTCTTGATCTTGGCTCAGGTCATGATCTCATGGCTCAGCTAATGAGTTCGAGTTCCACATCAGGCTCGGTGCTGACAGTGCAGAGCCTGCTTTGGATTCTCTATCTCTTCTCTGTCTGTTCCTCTCCACTGTGTGCTCTCTCACTCTTTCTCTCAAAATAAACTTTTATTTTATTTGCTGTTAATACAGTGAATTACATTTAATGATTGTCAAATGTTAAATCAACCTTTCATTTCTAGGTAGTCTTAACTGGATAATTACTTTTTTTCTTGCTTTTATGAATTTGTTGATTGCCACATTTTTAAAAGGAATTTTGCGGGGCGCCTGGGTGGCTTAGTCGGTTGGGCGTCCGACTTTCGCTTAGGTCATGATCTCGCGGTTTGTGGGTTCGAGCCCCACGTCGGGCTCTGTGCTGACTGCCAGCTCAGAGCCTGGAGCCTATTTCAGAGTCTGTATCTCCCTCTCTCTCTGACCCTCCCCTGCTCACGCTGTCTCTCTCTCTCTCCTAGAAATAAAAAAATAAATAAAAATATTAATAAAATAAAAGGAATTTTGCTTTTATATCTTTGTTTTATTAATTTTTTAAAAAATTCAAGTATATTAATACACAGCGTTATATTAGTTTCAAATGTACAATATAATGATTCAACAATTCTCTATATTATTAAGTGTTCATGATGATAAGGGTACTCTTAATTCCCTTTACCAATTTCACCCATTTCACTATTTCCCCTCCCCTTTGGTAACCATCAATTTGTTCTCTATATTCAAGAGTCTGTTTACTCATATTTCTCTCTCTCTCTCTCTCTCTCTCTCTCTCCATTTTTTTTTTTGTTTCTATTTCTTAAATACCATATACAAATAAGGGCTCCTGGGTGGCTCAGTTGGTTGAGCGTTTGACTCCTGATCTTGGCTCAGGTCATGATCACATGGTTCAGTTCATGAGTTTGAGCTCCACATCAGGCTTGGTGCTGACAGTTCAGAGCCTGCTTTGGATTCTCTCTCTCTCCTTCTCTGTCTGTTCCTCTCTGCTGTGTGCTCTTTCACTCTCTCTCTCAAAATAAATAAATAAACTTTAAAAAACTCAATAAACAAAATCATATGATATTCACCTTTCCCTGACTGATCTATTTTAGTTAGCGTTATACTCTCTAGATCCATCCATGTTTTTGAAAATGGCAAGATTTCATACCTTTTATGGCTGAAGAATTTTTTTGTATATATATTACATCTTCTTTATCCACAT
Source organism: Crocuta crocuta (assembly GCF_008692635.1). Taxonomy (NCBI): domain Eukaryota; kingdom Metazoa; phylum Chordata; class Mammalia; order Carnivora; family Hyaenidae; genus Crocuta; species Crocuta crocuta. The sequence goes on along the minus strand of NW_027532418.1, from coordinate 332,592 downwards.
CAGTTGATTCACATATGGACTCTTTCAACATAATTTGGCTCTTGTTGATAATGCTTCTATAAACATGAGGGTACATGAGCTGCTTGGAAATAGAATTACTGTATCCTTTGGGTACATAGTAGTGCAATTGATGGATCATAGGGTAGTTCAGTTTTTAACTTTGTGAGGAACTTCCATAGTGTTTTTCATTCTCCAACAGTGTAAGAGGGTTACCCTTTCTCTGTATCCTTGTCAATACCTGTTGTTTCCTGTGTTGTAAATTTTAGCCATTCTGAATAGCATGGTATGATATCTCATTGTAGTTTTTATTTGTATTTCACTGATGATGAGTGACATTGAGCTTCATTTCAAGTGCCTGTTGGCCATCTGTATATCTTCTTTGGAAAAATGTCTATTCATGTCCTCTGCCCATTTCGTCACTAGATTATTTGTCTTTTGAGTGTTGAGTTTGAGAAGTTCTTTATAGATTTTGGATACTAACCCTTTATTAAATATGCCATTTTCAAATATCTTCTCCCATTCCATAGACTGCCTTTTAATTTTATTGATTGTTTCCTTCACTGTGCAGAACCTTTTTATGTTGTTGAAGTCCCATTAGTTCATTTNTAATAAAAAAAAAAAACAAAAAAAGGTGCTATGGCTGATACCAAAGGAGGACACTGCCTATGTTCTCTAAGATTTTTATGGTTTCCTGTTTCACATTTAGGATTATATCTATTTTGAATTAATTTTTGTGTATGATTAAGAAAGTGGTTAACTTTCATTCCTTTGCATGTAGCTGTCCAATTTTCCCAATACCATTTGTTGAAGAGACTGTGTTTTTTCCATTGGATATTCTTTGCTGCTTTCTGAAAGATTAGTTGACCATACAGTCATGGGTTCATTTCTGGATTTTTCATTCTGTTCCATTGATCCATGTGTCTATTTTTATGCCAATATCATAATATCTTAATCACTACAGCTTTGTAATGTAACTTGAAGTCTAGAATTGTGATGCTTCCTGCTTTGCTTTTTTTTTTTTTTTTCTTTTTCAGATTTGCTTTGGCTTTCATGGTTCCATACAAATTTGGAGATTCTTTGTTCTAACTCTGTGAAAAATGCTGGTGGTATTTTTGTAGGGATTCTATTAAATGTATAGATTGCTTTGGGTAATATAGACATTTTAACAATATTTGTTCTTCCAATCCATGAGCATGAAATGTCTTTCCATTTCTTTGTGTCATTTTCAATTTCTTTAATCAGTGTTTTATAATTTTTAGAGTACAGATCTTTTACCTCTTTGGTTAGGTTTATTCCTAGGTATCTTATGATTTTGGTGCAATTGTAAATAGGATTGATTCCTTAATTTCTCTTTCTGAAACTTCATTGTTGGTGTATAGAAATGCAACAGGTTTGTGTACATTTATTTTGTATCCTATGATTATACTGAATTCATTTATCAGTTCTACCAATTTTTTAGTGGTCTTTTAGGTTTTCTATATATAGTATCATGTCCTCTGCAAGTAGTGAAAGTTTGACTTCTTACCGATTTGGGTGCCTTAATTTCTTGTTCTTCTATGGTGTGGCTACTACTTTCAGTACTGTGTTAAATAACAATGGTAAGAGTGGATATTCCTTTCTTGTTCCTGACTGAAGAAGAAAACCTGTCAATATTTCTCCATTCAGGATGATACTTGGTGTGTGTTTTTCATATATGCCCTTATGATATTGAGGTATATTCACTCTAACCGTACTTTGTTGAGAGCTTTTATAATGAATGGGTGCTATACTTTGTCACATGCTGTTTCTGCATCTATTCAAAGGATTGTGGTTTTTATCCATTCTTTTTTTTATGTGGCGTATCATGTTGATTGATTTGTGAATATTGAACAATGCTTGCATCCTTGAAATAAATCCTGCTTGATCATGGTGAATGATTCTCTTAATGTACTATTGGATTTGGTTTGCTTTTATTTCACTGAGAATTTTTGCATACATATTCAACAGGGATATTGATCTATAGTTCTCTTTTGGTGGTGTCTTTATCTGGGTTTAGTATCAGAGTAATGCTGTCCTCATAGACATTATTTGGAAATTTTCCTTCCAGTTTTATTCTTTTAACAGTTTGTGGAGAATAGGTATATTGACTCTTCTTTAAATGTTTGGTTGAATTCCCCTTTGGACTTCAAAGCCATCTGGCCTTGAACTTTGTGGGGTGATTTTTGTTTTCTGATTCAATTTCGTTTCTGGTTATCAGTCTGTTCAAGTTTTCTGTTTCTTCCTGTTTGAATTATGGTAATTTATATGTTTCTAGGAGTTTATCCATTTCTTCCAGGTTATCCAATTTGTAGACATACAGTTTTCCATCATATTTTCTTATGGTTGTTTATATTTCTGTGGTGTTGTGATTTGTCATCTTTCATTTGTTATTATATTGATTTGGGTCCTTTCTATTTTTGACAAATTTGACTAGGTGTTTATCAATTTTAATAATTTTTTTCAAAGAGACATCTCCTGATTTCATTGGTTTGATTGTTCTTTTACTTTCTATGTCATTTATTTCTGCTATAATCTTTATTATTTCCCTCCTTATGCTAGCTTTAGGCTTCATTTGTTCTTTTTCTAGCTCTTTTAGGTGTAAGGTTAGGTTGTTTATTTGGGAGTTTTCTTTCTTTCTGAAGTAGGCTGGTATTGTTATATAATGCCTTCTTAGGACCACTTTTGCTGCATCCAGAAGGTTTTGGACCATTGTGTTTTCATTTTCAATGGTGTTCATTTTTTTTAAAATTTTTCTGTGATTTCCTTGTTGAACAATTCACTGTTGAGTAGCATATTCTTTAACCTCCATTTAATTATGGTCTTTCCAAATTTTTTCTTGTGCTTGATTCAAGTTTCATAGAATTATGGAGTGAAAATATGCGTGGTATGATCTCAGTTTTTTTGTACTAATTCAAATCTCATTTGTGTGCTAGTATTTGGTCTATTGTAGAGAATGTCCTTTATGCACTTAAAATAATGTGTATTCTGTTGCTTTATGGTAGAATCTTCTAAATATTTCCATTAAGTCCATCCATCTGGTCCAGATGGATATATATCCAGAATATATCCATCTAGTCCAGTGAGTCATTCAAATCCATTGTTTCTTTGTTAATTTTCTGCTTACATGATCTTTCAGTTGATGGAAGTGGAATGTTAAAATTGACTACTATTATTGTATTATTATCACTGAGTTCCCTTATTTTTGTTATTAATTGTTTTATATATTTGGGTGTTTCTAGATCTTGTTGGATGGTCCTCTTTTATTGATATAGTGCCCTTCTTCATCTCTTATTACAGTCTTTGGTTTAAAGTGTAGTTTGTCCAGAGATGCCTGGTTGGCTCAGTCATTTAAGAGTCTGACTCTTGAGCTCAGCTCAGGTCATGATGCTATAGTTGGTGGGATTGAATCCCATGTCAGTTTCTGTGCTGACAGCACAGAACCTGCTTTGGATTCTCTCTCTCCATCTCTGCTCCTCCCATACTTGTGCTCTCTTTCTCTCAAAATAAATAAATAAACTGTAAAGAAAAGTTTAGGGGCAACTGGATGGCTCAGTTATTTAAGCGTCCGACTTCGGCACAGGTCATGTTCCCTGGGATCCTAGGTTCAAGCCCTGCATTAAGCTCTGTGCTGACAGCTCAGAACCTGGAGCCCACTTTGGATTCTGTGTCTCCTTTTGTCTCTGCTCCTCCCCTTGCTCATGGTTTTTTTCCTCTCTCTTTTTCCTTCAAATATAAACATTCAAAAAAATTTTTAAATCTAGTTTGTCTGATATAAGTATTGTTTCTCTAGCTTTATTTTGCATGATAAATGTTTTTCCACCCCCTCAGTGTCAATCTTCAGGTATCTTTAGGTCTAAAATGAGTCTTTTATAGGCAACATATACATAGGTGTTGTTTTTATATCCACTCTGACACCCTGTGTATTTTACTGAAGTCATTTAGTCCATTTATATTCAGAGTAGTTATTGAAAGATATGTATTTAGTGCCACTTCATTACCTGTTCTGTCATTGTTTCTGAAGATTTTCTGTGGCTTGTTTGTTTGTTTTCTGGTCTTTGCCACTGTTGGTCTCTTCCACTCAGAAAATGACCTTTAATAGTTCTTGCAGGGCTGGTTTAGTGGTCATGAACTCCTTTCTTTAGTTTTTGTTTGGGAAACTATCTCTCATTCTCTCTGAATGATAACCTTGTTGGATAGATTATTCTTGGCTGCAGATTTTTCTCATTTAGTACTTTGAATATGTCATGCCACCCCCTTCTGGCCTGCCAAATTTCTGTTAAAAAAAAAAAATCCTAGCCCAATGGGTCTTCCCTTTTGAATTAGGGACTTCTTTTTTCTTGCTGCTTTTCAGACTTTTTTGTTACCACTATATCTTGCCGATTTAATTACAATATGTACTGGTGTTGACCTGCTTTAGTTTATTTTTAATGGAAGTCCTCTGTGCCTTCTGGAATTGGATGTCTGTTTCCTTCCCCAGATTATTGAAGCTTTCAGATATTATTTCCTCCATAAACCTTCTTCCCCCTTTTCTCTCTCTTCTTCTTCTGGGACTCCTATAATAAGAATACTATTATGTTGATGGAGTCGCTGAATTCCCTAAATCTATTTTCAAGTCCCATAATTTTATTCTTTCTTTTGTTTAGCTTCATTATTTCCCAGTGTTTTATTTTCTATAGAAATGATATCATTTATTTGTTCCTCTGCTTCTTCCAGGCTTGTGTTCATTGCATCATCTGTTTCTAGTCTCATTTATTACATTTTTCATTTCTGACTATTTTTTAACTCTGTTATCTCTGTGGTAAGGCCCTCCATGAAGTCTTCCATCCTTTACTCAAGCCCAGCGAGTATCCTTAGGATTGTTGCTTTAAATTCTCCATCAGGCATGTTACTTGTATCTGTTTCACCTTGGTCTCTGGCTGTCACCTTATCTTGTTCTTTGATGTGGGATAAATTCCTCCAACTTGGCATTTTGTCTAAGTCTCTGGCTTTTTCTCTGTGTTAGACAAGCCCGTTATATTTCCTGCCTCTGAGAATAATGACCTTATGAAGAAGAGATCATATTGTGTCCAGGTCCTGATGCTTTAGTAAGTATTTCTAGTGTGTGCTGTGTGTGCACTGGTATTGTGTTTTGGCTTCAGTAGTCTGCAGAGGCACTCCATGCCTGCTGTGGGCAATGTTTGGTTTTTGTTCAGAATGTGTTGAGTTTTAGCTAGGTGTGCTCTCATCTGCTTCTTAAATGAGACCTGATACTACTTCCACTAGAACTGAAGCCCTGAAGAACTCTCTAGTCAGGAGACATGGTATGTGCAGGGGTTTCTGCTCATCCTATGGGAAAGGGACCCACTGCACTGGGACTGAAGCAAGCTTGACCAAGAAGGGCAGTACTACCAGAGTGCAAGGGTGTGGGACCTGGTGTACACAGGTTAGGAAACCAGTATGGGCTTTGTGCTGGTTACTGCAGTCGGTCTGCGTTTATGCTGAGAGGCAGAAGAGGGAAATAACTCTGGGCAGTTCCTTTGTTCCCAGAGAGATGTCTTCTATAAATTCTGCCTTTCAGGGACACTCTCTGACAAGAGCAAATAATCTCCTTTCTATGTTGTACCTGAGGTGCTCTTCATATTGTGGTTTCCACATTGTAGGCACCTGGGTTGTTTTCCTGCCTCCTCTCCAGGAGCAGCACAATGCCCCCTGGACTCTATCACAGCCAAGCCTGCTGACTTTTAAAATTCCAGTCTTTAGAGATACGTGATTGGGCAGGGGCCTGTGCTGTTCTTCTGACACAGGGTCCTGCCACACTGGGAGTGAAGTAGAGTTCACTGAGAAGAGAATTTGTGACAGAGTTCAGGGGCATGGGACTTGGTGCAAGCAGGCTAGGCAGTCAGTGTTGGGACTGAGTTGCCCTTTGCAGGTGGCTCTGCTGTTTAGGCTAAGGGGCAGGGGAAGGAAATGGTGCCTGCTGCTTCTTTGGCCCCAGGGAGATGTCTCCATGCATGCTGCCTCTCAGGGATGCACTCTAACAAGAGTGAATAATCTCTCAATAATCTCTCCCTGTGCGCCCCAGCTCAGAGTTCTTCAGATCTCTTTTTCCATACCATCTGCCCCTCGGTCATTTGCCTGCCTTCTTTCCAGGATTAGGGAAGTGCCCTCAGAGTTCTTCACAACCAAGACCACAGACCTTTAAAACTCCAGTCCTCAGGCCCTGCTGGTTACAAGAACTCACAAAATTTCAGCCCCTCTCATTTTACAGCCAAAGACTTTGGTAAAATGTTCTTGTGCTTTCCTCTGTGTACTCCTTTCTCACCTTTCTCAGCAACCAGGGCTCCCCTCCACAGTGCCTGCGATCCATTTCTCCCCTAAATCAAGTGTCCATACCCCTTATCTTTTCTTTGATGTAGATTCTTCTCTCCCTTTAGTTGTGGAGTTTGTTCTGTCAGTCTTCAAGTTGATTTGTGGCATATTTAGAATGATTTGATCATCATCTGGTTGTGTTCATGGGCCGAGCTGAGCCTACAGTCTTACTCCTCCACCATCTCCTCTCCCTCCAAGTTCTTTATATTTTCAGTATCAACCCCTTATCGGATATATCATTTGCAAATGTCTTCTCCCATTCAGTATTTTTGTGTATGGTTTAAGAAAGTGGTCCAGCTTCATTCCTTTGCATGTAGCTGTTCAGTTTTCCCCAATATTATTTTTTGAAGAGACTGTCTTTTTCCCATTGCACCTTCTTCTCCATTGTCAAAGATTAAACAATCTTATAAATGTGAGTTTATTTCCAGACCCTATATTTTGTTATATTGGACTATATGTCTCTTTTTTTTGGGGGGGGGGGGCAGTACCATACTGTTTTGATTACTATAGCTTTGTAGTATATCTTGAAATCTGGGCTTATGATACTGTCCATTTTGTTCTTCATTTTCCAAGACTGCTTTGGCTATTTGGGGTTTTTTGTGGCTCGACAGAAATTTTAGGATTGTTTGTTATAGTTCTGAAAAATGCTGGTGGTATTTTGATAGGAATGTCATTAAGTGTGTAAGTTGTTTTGGGTAGTATAGACATTTTAACAATATTTTTTCTTCCAAACTATGAGCATAGATTGTCTTTCCATTTCCTTGTGTTGTCTTCAATTTTTTCATCAGTGTTTTATAGCTTTCAGAGTACATGTCTTTCACCTCCTTGGTTAAGTTTATTCCTAGATATTTTACTGGTTTTGGTATACTTGTAAATGGGATTATTTTCTTAATTTCACTTCCTTTTGCTTCATTATTATTATACAAATGCAACAGATTTCTGTACATGGATTTTGTATCCTTGAACCTGACTGAATTTGTTTAGTAGTTTCTTGGTGGAGTCTGTCTGGTTTCCTATATATAATTATCATTTTGCCTGCAAATAGTGAAAGTTTAACCCGTTCTTTGCCAATTTGGGTGCCTTATATTTATTTTTCCTATCTGACTGCTGTGGTTAGGACTTCCTGTAACATGTTGAATAAAAGTGGTGATAGTGGACATCCCTGTTTTATTTCTGACTTTAGAGGGAAAGCTCTCAGTTTTTCCCCATTAAGGATAATATTAGCTATGGGTTTTTTTGTATATGGCCTTTATGATGTTGAGGTATATTTCCTCTAACCCTACTTTGTTGAGTGTTTTTATAATGAATGGATGTTGCACTTTGTCAAATGCTTTTTTTTCTGCATCTACTGAAAGGATCATATGGTTTTTATCCTTTTGTTGATTAATTTATGAATATTGAACCACCCTTGTGTCCCAGGAATAAATCCCACTTGATTGCGTTGAATGATTTTTTAGTATATTGCTGTATTTGGTTTGTTAATACTTTGTGGAGAATTTCTGTATCTAACTTCATCAAAGATACAGTTGTTTTTCTGGTGGGAGGACTTTATCTGATATTGGGTATCAGGGTAATTCTGACCTCATGAAATGAATTTGGAAGGTTTGCTTTCTCTTCTATTTTTCTGAATATCTTGAGAATAGGCATTAACTTTTCTTTAAATATTTGGTAGAATTCACCTCTTTTCCTCTGGTACTGGAATTTTGATTGTTGGTAGTTTTTTAAATTACTGATTCAATTTCATTGTTAGTAATCAGTCTGTTCAAAATTTATATTTCTGGGGTGTCTGGGTGGCTTAGTCAGTTAAGTGTCCTACTTTGGATCAGGTCATGATCTCACCGTTTGTGGGTTTGACCCCTGCGTCGGGCTCTGTGCTGACAGCCAGTTCAGAGCCTGGAGCCTGTTTTGGATTCTGTGTCTCCCTCTCTCTCTGACCCTCCCCTGCTCACACTGTCTCTCTCTCTCTCAGAAATAAATAAAACATTAAAATTTTTTTTAAAGTTGTATTTCTTTCTGATTCAGTTTTGAGAGGTTATATGTTTCTAAGAATTTATTTGCTTCTTCTGGGTTGTACCAGTTTGTTGGCATATAATTTTTTCATAATATTCTTTTATAATCCTTTTTATGTGTGTAATGTTGAATGTTATTTCTCCTCTATCCCTTCTGATTTTATTTACTTGGGTTCTCCCTCTTCCTCCCTCCCCCTCTCTGTGCCTCTGTCTCTCCTCAGAATAAGTCTGGCTGGAGATTGGCCAATTTTGTTTACCTCTTTAGAGAACCAACTCCTGATTTCATTGAGCAGTTCTGTTGTTATTGTTTTTAGTCCCAAAAAATATATAGTTTTTCTCATTTATTTTTGCTTTATTCTTTATTATTTTCTTCTTTTTATAATTCCTCTACATATATGGTTAGATTGTTTGAGATTTTTCTTCTTGATGTAGGCTTTTATTGCTCTAATCTTCCTTTATGGAACAGCCTTTTACTGCATTCCAAAGATTTTGGACCATTTTGCTTTAATTTTTATTTGTCTCCATGTATTTTTTTTATATCCTCTTTGATTTTTTGGTTGACTCATTCATTGTTTAGTATCATGTTATTTAACCTTCATGTATTTATATTCTTTCCAGATATTTTCTTTCACTAATATATGATCTGTTCCGGAGAATGTGCTATGTGCACTTGAATATGCGTTTCACTTTTTTCAGATGGAATGTTCTAAATATAACTATTATATCCATTTGGTCCAGTGTGTCATTCAAAGTCCACTCTTTCCTTATTGATTTTCTGCCTGGATGATCTATACATAGATGTAAGAGGGGTGTTAAAGTGCCCTGCTATTATTATATTACTATTGATTTCTTCCTTTAAATCTGTAAATAGTTGCTTTTTGTATTTTTACAGTGTTTGTTTTAGTGTACTTTGTTCAGTATAAGTTTTGCTATCCCATTTTTTGTTGTATTTACATGTGTTTTTCCATCTCTTCATTTCCTGTATGTATATGTCTTTAAGTTGGATATGAATCTTATGTAGGCAGCATATAGATTTATTTTGCTTTTTTAGCTCTTTAGTTGCCTTGTCTTTTTATTGGAGCATTTAGTTCATTACATTCCAAGTGACTACTGCTAGGTATGTACCTTTTATACCTTTTCTCCTTCAACCTCTGTCCTAGTTTTTAGTGATTAATCTGCCACTTTTATTTTGTTTGTACCTGTGAAATTATTTTCTTTTCCTCATATTCTTACTCAAATTTATGACCTTTCCTTTCCTCTCATAGAATTCCATTTAATGTTTCTTGTAAGGCTGCTGAACTCCTTCAACTTATGTTTGTCTGGGAAACTCAATCTCCCCTTTTCTGAGTGATAGCCTTGCTGGATACCGTATTCTTGGTTGCTGGTTTTTTTTTTTCTTTACAGTGCTTTGAATCTGTCATGCTACTCCCTTCTAACCTTCAAGGTTTCTGCTGAAAAATAAGCTGATAGCTTTATGGGATATCCCATATATATAACTATTTTCTTTCATCTTGCTACTTTTAAACTTCTCTCTTTATCACTACTTCTTGCTATTTTAAGTATTATGTGTCTTGATGTGGACCTCCTTGGGTTGATTTTGTTGAGGCCTCTCTGTACATCTTTGATGGATGTCTGTTTTCTTCTCCAGATTAAGGAAGTTTTCAGCTGTTATTTCTTCAAATAAATTTTCTGTCCCCTTTCTCTCTCTTCTCCTTCTGGGATCTCTATAATGTGAAGGTTATTATGCTTAATGTTGTCACTGAGTTTACCTAACCTCAATTTTTTTTTTTTACAATTCTTATTTTCTTTTTCTTGTTCAGCTTGGTTGCTTACCATTACTCTGTCCTCCAGTTCACTGATCCATTCTTCTACTTCCTCTGGTTTCCTGTTTATTCCCTCTAGTGCATTTTTAATTTCAGTTATTAAGTTCTTTATCTCTGGCTGTTTCTTTATATGTATGTGTATATATATACATACACATACATACACATACACATGCTCACATATATATATCTATAGATAGATATGTTTTTATTCTGTCTTTTTTTTGAAGGTCTCACTGAGATCCTCTATTTTTTTCCCCAAGTCTGGTAAGTATCTTTATGATCATTAGTTTGAATTTTCTATCAGGCATATGGTTTATCTCTGTTTCATCTAGCTCCTTTGTTGTGATTTTGTCCTTGTCTTTCATTTTGGACATGTTCTTCTGTCTTCTCACTTCTCATTTTGTCTCACTCTCTGTGTCTGTTTCAATGTGTTAGGGAAATCAGCCACATCTCCTAATTTTCAACATAGTGGCCTTGTGTAGAAGTCCTATGGTGCCCTATAATATAGTGCCCTGTTTGTCAGAACCTGGTGTTTCATATTTGTCTCCTGTGTGTGTTGTGTGTGCCCTACTATTGTGGCTAAGCCACGTTTGCCTTCAGTCCCATTGGCTGCAATGGCCCAGTTTGCCTATTATGGCCTATATTTAATTCCTGTGCTGTTAAGGGGCTAGTCTGAGGCTGCCTTGAGCTTGTAGTTGTGTCAGACCAAGTGACTTCCCTCAGCCCATTTGCTGGAACTGTGTGGCACTGAACTGCAGGGCACTCTACCTATGTTACCCCTGAGAGGCTTTCATTGGTAGATGGGGCCTGCAGTCAGGACAGATGTCTACCCCCATTCTGTCTGTTGAGTTTTCAATGACCCCTAACTATAGAGCTATCTCCATATGCTGCTCCCTGAGAGAATTTTGTTGGTGGATGAGGCTGGCAGTCAGATTAGATGTCTGCTCCCAGCCCACTGCTGGGGCTGCAGTCAAACTGATGTATGTGGTTATCTGCCCCTCTTCCCAGAGCATGAGTCACTTTGGAGTGGTACTGGCCACTGCTAGGGCTTCTCACAGAGCCATAAGGTGCTGCTTTAGATGGATCTCTGCTTAGTGGGGTAGATTTGAAGGGTCACTTCTGGAGAAAATGGGAGCTTAGTGCTCGTTGGTAGCAATGTATGTGCCAATGCTTAATAAGGCTGCTCGAAGTATGTGAACTGGCCTGAGTCACTTTAGAGAGGCTCCTTTGGGTTGGTTGGATGAGGTGAATCACCAAAAGAACAAGAGGGCAAGGAACATGGTGGCAAGCTTCATGGGGAGTGTTTTTTCTGGTCTCAGCTGGTGTCTGGGTATCTAGGCTAGGGGGAAGGGAGAGATAAATAGCACCGTTTAGTTCTTTTGTTCTTGGAGGAGTCTTCTAATGATCCTTGCACCTCCAGCATACTTTCTGAGATTAGTAAATAAATCACGTTCCCCTATATCTCAGGTACTTTTCAAAGTGCTGCTTCTATTTTGTATATGGAGGGGTTGTTTGTTATACTGGCTCTTTGAAGACAAGCATTCAGTTTCCTATCACCCACTGTCTCCCACAGAGTACAGCCTACTGATTTTTAAAGTTCCTGGTGTTAAGCCTTACTAATTGTAATAACTTGCAGAATTCGGCTTCTGGTTTTTGAAGTCAAATATTATGGGGATTTGTCTTTCCATTGCAGGTCCCCCATGTGTGGAGTGTTTGGTGTTGGGTCTGTTCCTCTCCCTTCTATATGTTTGTAGTGTCTGCCCCTCCTGTGGTAGTGTCCATCCCTCTTGTGGTGGTATCACTGATTAATTTGGTTCCTGACCAGGACTCTGCCCTTCCTGCCATTTTTAGATGTGACCTCCTTTCTGTGATTAACTGTGGAGAGTCTCTTCTGGCAGTCTTCAGTTCATTTTCTGGGTTAGTTACACAGATGTGGCCATTACCTACGTGTATCCATGGCCTGGAATAGGTGAACTTAGGATCTTCTTACTCCCCCATCTCCCCATGTTCCTCCTTATAACTTTGTTTTTGAGTGATATTGAACTAAATTTTTCCTTATTATATGATACTTATGAAATTGGAATCCAGGCTATTGTGGCTTCAATAAATGAGTGAAGCAATGTTTTCCCAATAAAGGGAGAATAGCAGTCTCTATTTTCAGATGGCACTCTTATGCATAAGAGAAGTTATAAATTATCTTCATTATTTGTGACTGAATTTAAGCAATTCTTAATGGGGACTATATTTCCTAGAGTCCATGCTGTCCAACATATACATATCTAATTTTGTGTTTCAGAATAGGGGGATAAATTACTCAGAGAGAAGATCCCTAGAAATAAAATTACTGGGTCATGAATACAAACATATTTTGATAAATACACTAAGTTGCTTTATAAAAACTTTTCAGTAAATTTGACTAAACAGAACTTCCACAGGTCCAAATTTTCAGTCCTATTTAGTATTATCTTGTTTTATCCTTTATCAGTCTAATAAGGGGCATGACACATCTCTCTTATTTTAATTAACATTTCATTACCTGTTAAATTGAATATCCCTCTATATTTGTTTACCATTTGTATATTTTTCTTTAAATTTTCTGCTTATGATTGACTCATAACCTTTAGAAATAATGAAATAAGGTTGTCATTTGAAAGTTAATTTCTATAAGCACACATAATGCATAGGAGAACATATGCCAACTCTTGTTTAGAATAATTCCTCAACCATGTGTCTTAATTGTAAACTGGTGAGAAGCATTAACATACCTACAGAAAGACTGTATATAGCTCTGACTGTATGGATAAATAGGAAGAGGAGTCACTGAGACAAAGCATAACAGTGCCCATCCCCACATTGTTCAAATAGGTGTTTCCCTGCTGGGCTACCAGAGTCTGATAATCTTCCACATGTCAGCCAAGTATCCAAAACTAAATTTTAACATAGATTCACCAAAACCAGTTACTATTAATTTGGTTCCTATTTCAATCATCATTCTGTGACTCTTTGATTTGACAATTAATTTTCAGTACTATTTAAGGGGCATCTGGGTGGCTCACATGGTTAAGCATCTGGCTTCAACTCAGGTCATAATATCACAGTCTGTGAGTTTGAGCCCTGCATTGGGCTCTGTGCTGTCATGACAGCTCAGAACTTGGAGCCTGCTTCAGATTCTGTGTCTCCCTCTCTCTGCCCTTCACATGCCCCTAAAAATAAATAAACATTAAACAATTTTAAAAAATACTATTTGACAAATCTATCCAAGTTTCTTACAATTATTAAGAAGTTGTAATTTGGAGTCTGTAAGTCTGTAGGCCAAAATTTCAACTTGGACAATTATTAAGTTAATGTCAACTAATGGGGTATTTTGGTGGCTGGTCCAGCTAAATGCCATCTCCTAGAAGTACCTTTCTGCCACCCTTATGCAGAATAAGCCTTTTTCTCATTTGAAACTTTCATGATTCTATGCTTCCTTAATAGTTATTTCCATGAGGCCTTATACGTTCCTTAATCTTCTTTATGTATCCAAAATATCTAACATAAATTACTTTTAAAAATTACATGAGGATGAGGTCACTTTAAGTTAATCAAGACTGAACATTACCCACTGGGATTATTAACTCAGTATCTGTTTATATCTATTATATCCTACTTGTCATTATTACCTAGCTGCTAATGAATGCTTTTATAGCTATCTTGATTGTCTTGGAATCTTTTATTGAACATGAGATTGTGACCTTTGCCTCTTTTGTAATACCCGAGACCACTCATTTTAATATTATTCATATAGCCTGTTTTTAATCAGTGTTAGTTTATTCAGATAACATCCAATGAAGTAATCTCAAACATGAAAAATTAAATATGAAAACAAGAACAGACTGCTACAGAGTGCAAGGACTTATATAAAGATCTGACACTTAGATATGGACAACTTAGTTTTCCACTGGCTTCCTATTCCATCATTCTGAAATACCTCATTTGTATGAAACAATAGGAGAAGTTACCTGAAAATCAGTGCTCTGGGTACCTGCATTCTCCTTGTGGCATTTACTATATGTGCTTGCATGTTAAACTTTTGGCACACTGACACATTTGGTAAGAAAGAGAACAATGCTTGTCTTAGGGACTCACAAGTAGTAAAAACAAAAACACAACCATATCTTCAGTTCAGAACCACAAATCTGAACTTAAAGCTGGCATAAATGGAATAAACTCCTCTTGGCATGGATTTGGTGATGCAGTGATGATTCTGTGACTGAATCCATCATGCTCACATTCCTTCTCCTATTCTTTCCGTGATTTAGTAGGATTCTTCTCAAGTTTCACTTAAAATTTGAGAAACAAGTATGGGATATGTTTTCTAATCACTAATATATATACTTCCTGTGACTACTTTGAAATTTTCACTCTCACTTAATATTAATGAACAAACTCATTCACTATTCAAATAACCTGCAGTCATTTTCAGATGATGGTAGGTTTATTACCAGTGGTATAAACAGTCTGTATTCAAGTGCTAGAACATTTCTCCCAGAAGGTGTAAGAGTACTCTTATAATATGAACTATGAATTCGGTGATATTTATTGATGTGCTGTTTGCTTCAAAGCCAAAGTTGCAAAACTCAGTTATAATTGATAATGTATTATTTTAGGTATTTAAAATTTAGCAAAATGGTAATTGTTATAAAAAACCTGTTTTAAACTGAGGCCTGATGGGGAGATAGAGGAGAGGGGAAGAGAGGTGATGGGCATGGAAAAGGGCACTTGTTGGGATGAGCACTGGGTGTTATATGGAAACCAACTTGACAATAAGCTATAAAAATTTTTAAAATAAAATAACATTAAAAAAACATGTTTTATAAACATGAGAGCTTTATCTGCAAATGTGGGATATTTGCAGCTATTTTTAGGGGCTGAGTTATTAGATGGAATAATGATAAAGTATACCAATAAAAGTAGAGGAGTCTTCATATAGCCTGTCATGTCAAAGCAGATTCTGTTTTTAACTCAAATAATGCTACCCCAATCAAGTCATATGTGTTAGCGAATCTGCTTTAGTATGGAGGTGATTTCAAAATGCTACAGGATGCTTTTTTAAACTACCTATATAAGGGGGGGAAGCTACTTAGGAATTTTAATATATTGTGTTGATTGTTTCCGGAAAGATGAGATGAACCACAGAATATTGAAACTGGTATCATATGAGATTCTGCACTGTATTTACCAACTTCAGATCACTAGAGACAGGTTCTCTAATAGTGGAAGACTAATTGTGATAGAAGCACAACAATAAAATCACATATGTGTATTACAAAGGACAATAAGTAAGGATTTGTGTTACTCTGTCACAGTTGTCTAAAAGATTTGCTTAGAACCCACATGTCGGTTCCGTAGCTTTTTCATGGCTTCCTTTACATCTTTATTCCTCAATGTGTAGATCATGGGGTTAAGAACAGGAGTGAAGACAGTAAAAAACACGGAAATAAATTTATCAATTGGGAAGCTTTCAAAAGGCCAAATATAAATGAAGATTAATGGGCCAAAGAAAAGAACCACAACAGTGATATGGGCAGACAGGGTGGAAAGAGCCTTGGATGTCCCACCAGAGGCTTGCTGATGGACAGTAGCAAGGATGATAGCATAAGACATGAACAAAAGGAGGAAGCAGATAAGAGAGAGCAGGCCACTGTTGGTTAGCACAAGGATCTCTAAAACATATGTGTCTAAGCAGGCAAGCTTGATCACAAGGGGAAGGTCACAAAAGAAATTGTCTACCTTATTGGGTCCACAGAAAGGAAGATTGGCTGTGAATGCCAGGTGGCTGGCTGAATGCAGAATACCAATGGTCCAGGAGACCCCCACCAGAATAGTGCACACCCTTCGGCTCATGATGGTCATGTAATACAGAGGTTTGCAGATAGCGATGTATCTATCATATGCCATAGCAACAAGAAGCACCATCTCACTACCCCCAAAAACATGCAAGAAAAAGATTTGTGACATGCATCCCTGGAAGGTGATGGTCTTGTGTTCATTGAGGAAGTCTGCAATCATCTTGGGAGTGGCAAATGTAGCCTGACACACATCAATAAAGGAGAGATTGCTAAGAAGAAAATACATTGGGGAATGTAAGCGAGAGTCTATAATTACTGTGAGGATGATAAGGATGTTTCCCAAAACCGCAGCTCCATAAAACATAGAGAAGAAAAAAAAGAGGAAGAGTTGAATATCCTGAGAGCTAGAGAGGCCCAACAAAATGAATTCAGTAACCACTGATTTATTGCTCCATCCATTAACTGACTCTGGGTTGCTGAAGTTATCTACAGAAAAGAAAAATAATGAAAATGGATAAGGAAAAGTCCTTCACCATATTGCAAATCAAGTAGCTTCTTCGGTTCCAATAATTATAAATATAATATGGTGAGGCTATAGGACAATGATTATTCACATTACTGTTTGGAATTGATATTTTTCCTGTGATTATTTACATAATTATATGAATTGTCCTTTATTTTTACACTTATGGGTTGGCATGAGAGAGAGGAAAAGACAGTTATTTATCTAATATTACGTCAATATGGAAGGAAGGAAGGTGTTGAGTATTTGCCTCTGTATTCCAATGTGCTTTTGAGGAAGTGTGCAAGGTCCCTATAATACTTTTAAAGACACATATGCTGTACTTACGCATTCAGATTATGAATAGCAGAAAATGAGCCTGGTGCCTTTTATAGAATCTTGAAGGGAGAGAAAATTTAGGCTAAATGTAATAAGATGGAAATCAGCCCAGTTACTTTGGTAAATGATTTCAGAGAAAGGGAGTGAGATGTGGCCATATATTTGAAATATCTGCAGTTATGAGAAAGAGAGAGAGAAATTAATTTGTAACAAGCTAAATTAGTGTGAGCAACAGATTGCATTCACTTTTCTATATTAAAGCAATTAATTTTTATAGCAGTTAATTATATTATTAAGCAGGGAAAAAGTATCTTCCCAGAAACTGAGAAGCATATATTTTTTAAATATTTTTGATTAAAATATTTTTTAAATCAAAAGTTATTATTTTAGAAAAATGGGAAATGGATACAAGCAGGCATCACAGAAGGAGTACAACAAATAGTCAATAGCCATTTGGAGAGGTGTGCAATCTCACTGGTAACTAAAGAAATAAAATTTCAATTAGAAATATATCCACCAATAGAAAAAATTGATAAAGATGACATACATACATACATACACACAAACAGTAAATATTATTGAGCCATCAAAAGTACAAGATGTGGCCATTTGCAGCAACATGGATGTACATAAAGGATATAACTATATGTGAAATAAGTCAGTAATATTTGAAAGATAAATACCATATGATTTTACTTAAATGTGGAACTTAGAAAACAAAGATAAACTAATGTATAAGGAAGATATATAGATAGATAGATCTTCCTTATATATTACACACACACAATGGAATATCACTCAGCCATAAAATAAGATGACATCTTGCCATTTGTGACAACATGCATGAACATAGAAGGTACTATGCTATGTGAAATAAGTCCAACTGAGAAAAACAAAACAAATAAATAAGCAAGCAAAAAAAATAGTCTTTCAATATCACAGTTACACTATTTACTTTTTTCAATGATTTCTTTCTTACAGCTATTGAATGCAAGACTATTTAGTCTAACCAGCTACCTGTTCATCAAAGATGAGGCTGAATATAATTTTAATTAGCATGTTTGCTGATTAAATTTACCCTTGTAGTATTTATGTTCACTCATGATTTGATAACCTTTCTCTAATGAAGTTGTCAAAATAACAAAAAGTATTTTCCAAAGCCTACTGAATAGTACAATCGGTGTAATTAAATCATTCAGCAAATATTCTAGATTACCTGCTCTGTAACATGTACTTTTATAGACCCTGGAGACAGCAATGAAAGAAAAGAAAACAAAACAGAAGTTTTTGACCTTCATGTAGCTTACATTCTAAAGGGGGTGGCCAGGCTGGCAGAGCTGATTGAAAATAAATAAATGAAATATATATTTATGTCAGTTTGTGACCAGTTTTATGGAAAAAATTAATCAGATTAAAGTCATATGAACTGACCAGGTGATCAGAAAAAGTGTCACTAGGAAAGTTACATTTTCTCAAAGACTAGGAAATTAGGAGCAAGCCTTGATACAAAGGGCATAATAGCAAGCTCGAGCAGTAATTTATTCATGTGAAATAAGCTTTCTCTTGGAAAACGTCAGTATAATTTTAGCACATTTGTTAGAAACTAAATGAATGACAATTTGGCTTTTACCTTATTATGAGACTGAAAAATGCATAATTATTTCTGAATAGTATTCTACTTCATAGGCTTAAATACATCCACAGTTTTCAGGAACTATAAATTCAGTCTTACAATAAGGACATGTATTTAAAACTAGCCTTTTTATTTCCTAGACTGAAATATGGGTGTTATGAAAATTGCTTTCCAAATTTTATATTTCCATACATATACATCTATAAACGAATTTGTAAGGCAATTTAATAGATTTTCATACAAATGTGATAATTTTTTTCTTCAAAATAAAAATGAAATGATCATGATTTCTAGAAGGAATCCTTTGAAATGAAGCTTATGGCCAGATCTCAGAGGCTGGGAAGAGTTCCCTGTGTGTCTATATTAACACTCAGTGACAACTAGTTGAGATTATTTATTCATGACATAACTTTCAAGCATTGAGGCCATTTAAAAATATCAAAATTGCTAATTACTTTTCAAATAGTACCTTGTAGGATCTTATGCTTTTTGAAACCTCTTTCTATATTGTAGTTCTGTGTGTAAAAGGTCTGAAAAGTGTTTGCTAAGTGATAAGTATATTAACCAAAGTTTTCTGATCTTAAACCATTCCTCTTTGTCTACAGTTAGTTTTATTGAATTGACTTTGTTTAATTCTAGAATTATAGGCAGAATTTCTCTAAAACCATTCTAAAAGGATTTTTTCCATATTGAGATAATCATATTCTCATTCACACTTGTGTAATCAGCCAGTCTTCATAGAAAGAGTGAAAATTTCCACAGTGTGCCATAATAGAAATAGCACAAGTTTGAGATGAGAAAATCTGAGTGCAATTCCTGGCTTCACTACTAACTGTTTATGATCGTGTTTATCCATTCATTCCAGTTCATTGAGCACCTATTATGATTATGTGCCAAGCATTCTGTAGGCTTGCAGATATAATCAAAACAGAGAGGATTCATGTCTTCATGTAATCACTGCAAGTTTCTAAACTTTGTGTTTGTTGCAGCATACATTTGAAAGAAGTGTGCAAAATATGAAGTGATAAATATTAGTTGAGTGAGCATACTATTGTGTTTTAAAACCAGATAATAAAATTTTACCTCAGGTAAAGCCAATCTGAATGGAAAAATATCTGCTTCTGAGCAGATTAACAATCTATGAGATTTTAAAAGACCAAAAATAAGATTAAAATAAAATATTAGAATGAAATTATTTTTCATTAATAAATTTATGTAACTTATTAAAACAGTGAAATAAAAGTTTGACAAAAAGGAGATACTGAAAAAGAGACAAGTAGTTTCTTTATAGTTGTCTGTACTCATTTGTAGTTACTTCTAGTCTTTAGAGTTCTTTTTTTTCTTAATATTCTTTTAATATTTGTATATTTTGAGAGAGAGACAGAGCATGAGTGGGGGAGGTGCAGAGAGAGGAGACACAGAATCCAAAGCAGGCTCCAGGCTCCGAGCTGTCATCACAGAGACCAATGGGGAGCTTGAACTCATCAACTGAGGGATCATGACTTGAGCCGATGTCAGACACTTAACTGACTGAGCCACCCATGTGCCCCTAGTCTTTAGAGTTATTAAGCTATAACCTATAAATGAAAATAGGGTAAACTAAGCTAGCTAACCTTGTGAAAAAGAGTAAGGAATTTTTTAATGTTGCATTATGATATTTATTTCAGATTTAGAATACAGGGTTAAATAGTGCCCTGTCTTGGACATCAGGCTATCCTAGAAATCATCTTTCTTGGTTCCTGACTTTGGAAACCATCCAATTGCAAATCTTACCTAAGATAAAAATACACTGAAAGTGAAACCAGACTTCCGTTTAAAAAGAAATGTGAAATTTATATGTGGTACTTTTTGGACTCAGAAATTTATTTTTCTTAGCCAGAAGTTTAAAAGCATTCCAGTTAAACAGACAGAAGTGAAATTAACAAACAGGAGGTCAAACTGTAGAAACTTCTTTGGGTGAAACTCTAGGTTTTTTGGCTTAGATTCATAAACACAACAATTTTTTTTGATGGTTCTAGAGTTGTGAGACATGAGAAGAGTCAATGAAAGACATGGAAGAGAAAGAAGATCGCTTCACAATAAAGACCATATTTATATGAGGAAATTGGCTTCTTATCTCTGTGTATATAGTTAAGTTGGATAAAGGCTTTTGGATATGAAGGACTAAATTTAGTTGCCTTACACTGATATGTGACTAATAATTATATAATTACATATGATACAAGAGAATGCAAAAGAATAGAATATGGAAAAGGTCCTTAATCAGAAAAAAAAAAAGATTAAATTATAGTATTCTATATTTGTAAAATGCTGGGAAGAACGAGCTTCTGCTAATCATAATAGCCAGTATTTTCTTAGTCAAATTCATACAGAGCACTGTGCTAAACACTTCGTCCATTATCTCCTTTGTTCTTAAAACAATGGTACAAAAGAAGTACTATTATAATCCTAACTATACAGTAAAAGCAGCTAAATTTTAACAGTACAATTAGTGTCATAAGGGCACACTGCTAGCGGGAATTCTGTACCTGAAAAGCACATATTTAACCACTGTATAACTTACTTAGAGACCTGATAACTGAAAATCTATCAGGGGAAGTCTATCATGTTAGTAAAATGACAGTTTTGTACCCCCATTCTATTCTCTATCATCATCTCTGTACTTTCAGAATTATGTATCAGTATGCTTACTTCTACTTGGGTATTTCAATCTGTCTCCTGTGTTAGCAGTGACAATAACCAGACACAGTTTGATATTCTGTTTCACATTTAATAATCTCATAAACAACCTCCAAATTCTCATGCTCAAGTAATCCAAGTCATCTCAATTCTAGTAATAAGTTTAACCTAGAATCCCTTTAACTCTCCAAATGATAACCTTTATATTTAATTTTTTGCCTGATGTGATTAATTTCCACATACCAATTTTGAGAGAAATCCCAGGGGAGTAATAACAGGCTGAAGAAGAGAAATCTCCAAAATTTTTAAGGACTGAGTCACAAAATTCCATAAAACAAATATTTAAATACCACAGCACATGCTCATATATCTTAGATAACCAGTACCATGGATTGCAATAGCCAATTAAAGAACTTCCTTTATGAAGTGAAGTCATCTTGCTGTGGGAGTTATTAGCACAATTTCAGTTGCTTTTCCCAAAAACTAGGTAAGAATTTTTAAATTGTCCATAATTACAAATGTGGCATATATCACAAGGGGGAAATTTAGTGACCCAGAAGCTTGCAACATCTACATTTACTCTCAATAATCAGCTTCCCTCCATTTGACTTCTTTTCCATTGTTTAGAGTGACTATGCCCATAAACACTATGTCTTATGCTCAGAACTGAAGAAAATCTAATCAGAAAAAAATGTAAATCTGACATTTACATTCTGTGATTAAGTCACAAAATCTGGAATTTTGTTTATTCTAATTCTTCACGTTCTTTTCATGGAAATATTTATGATTAAGTTTTTAAAATTCCATACTACACAATATGCTGCCAAAAAAGGCCCTCAGAATTTTCAGTTGTCATTGTTCAATATCTGTCCATACATTAGAATCAGAAAGAAAGCTTAGTTGAGCATACATGGGTAGAACTGCTTATGTACCTGTAGCTGGCTTTTGAACATTGTGGAAAGATATTTCAGAGCAGTAGAAGGGCTAACGAGGTCTACAGAGAAGAGCAGGTGACAGACAGAAAATAATGTTGACATACAGAGAAAGTGCCCAGAAAATTTGGCAAGTCTAACGAAGGAGCCCCAACTCCTCTGAGTTCTTTGCTAATAGACCAAATACCTTCTTGGCATTTTCCCTTTAATATTTCACAGATATTTGTTCTTCTGATTCCAAACCTATTTGTCCTTTTCTCTACCCCATCCCAGCTAATGGCATTTCTCTTTCCTGTGATTTTGGTTAGAAACTAAGCTCCTTCCTTTTCTTCACTCCTTTCCAAACCCTTCTTTGCTTTCCCCCAAGTATTCCTGATTTACGAAATTACTTCCATCTTAACGTCCTGTCTAAACCTTTATTATCTTTCCCCATTAAGTGTCTTAAAGTCCTTCTAATGGTCTCTAACTTGTGCCACTGATGTTTTCCAGTCAGGCCTGTATACTTCCCTCTGCAGATTGTCTTTGCTGCATTCCAAAAGTTTTAGAGTGTCATGTCTTCATTTTCATTTGCTTCCATGTATTTTTTAAAATTTCTTCTTTAATTTCCTGGTTAACCCATTCATTCTTTAGTAGGATGTTTAGTAGGATGTTAAACTCTTTGTATTTGAGGGCTTTCTAAATTTTTTCTTGTGGTTGACTTCAGGTTTCATAGCATTGTGGTCTGAAAATATGCATGGTATGATATTAATCTTTTTGTACTTGTTGAGGGCTGGTTTTATGTCACAGTATGTTATCTATTCAGGAGAAAGTTCATTGTGCATTTGCAAAGAATGTGTTTTCTACTGCTTTAGGATGAAATATTCTCAATTCATCTGTTAAGTTTGTCATTCAAAGCCATTGTTTCCTTACTGATTTTCTGTTCAGATGATCTGCCTATTGCTGTATGAGGGGTGTTAAAGTCCTCTACTATTATTGCATTATTATCAATGAGCTTCTTTATTTTTATTATTAATTGATTTATATATTTGGGTACTTTCAAGTTAGGGGCATATATATTACAATTGTTAGCTTTTCTTGATGGATAAAACCCTTAATTGTAGTATAATGACCTTCTTCATCCCTTGTTATAGTCTTTGGTTTAAATTCTAGTTTGTCTGATATAAGTATGGCTACTCCAGCTTTCTTTTTACATCCATGAGCATAATAGATATTTCTCCACCCCTTTACTTTCAATTTGAAGGTGTTTTGAGTCTAAAATAAGTCTCTTGTAGGGAACATATAGATGAATCTTGTTTTTTATCCATTCTGATAATCTGTGTATTTTGATTGGAGAATTTAGTCTATTTGCATTTATAGTGATTATTGAAAGATATGAGTTTAGTGCCACTGTGTTACCTGTTGAATTGGTGTATCTGGTGATGTTCTCTGGTCCATTCTGTCTTTGTTGTTTTTGGTCTTTTTTTCTCCACTCAAAGAGTCCTCTCTAAAATTTCTTTCAGGTCTGGTTTAGTTGTCACAAACTCCTCTAGTTTTTATTTGTCTGGGAAAATCTTCATCTCTCCTTCTATTCGAATGAAGCCTTGGTACATAAAGAATTCTTGGCTGCATATTTTTCCAGTTCATCACACTGAATATATCCTGCCACTCATTTCTGACCTGCCAAGGTTCTGTGCACAGATCTGCTACAAACCTAACCTGTCTTCCCTTTTAGGTTAAGGACTTTTTTCCCTTGCTGCTTTCAGTATTCTTTCCTTGTCTGAGTATTTTGTCAATTTGACTATGAAAAGCCTTGATGATGGTCAGCTTTGTTGAATCTAACAGGAGTTCTCTGTGCTACTTGGATTTTGGTGTCTGTGTTCTTCCCCAGTTTAGGGAAGTTTTCAGCTGTAATTTGTTCAAATAAATGTTCTGCCCCCCTTTCTCTCTCTTCATCTTATGGGACTTCTGTGATACAAATGATATTACATTTTAATAAGTCACTGAAATCCCTAAGTCTACCTTCATAATTCTTTACCTTTCTTTCCCTTTTCTTTTAAGCTTCCTTATTTTTCATAGTTTTCTTTTTTAAGCTTATTTATTTATTTTTAAGAGAGAGAACAAGTGGGGGAGAGGCAGAGAGAGGGAGAGAGAGAATCCTAAGCAGGCTTCATGCTGCCAACATGGAGACTGACATGGGTCTTGATCTCACAACCCATGAGATGAAATCAAAAGTCAGATGCTCAATCTACTGTGCCACCCAGGTGCTTACCCATAATGTTATTTTCTATATCATGAATTCTTTCCTCTGCTTTGTCAATCCTCATTTTTATGGTATCCACTGGGTTTGCATCTCAGTTATAGCAATTTTGATTTCAGCTTCGCTAGATTTTAGTTTGTCAGTCTCTTCAACAAATGGTGTTAGGAAAACTTCACAGTAACATCCAGAAGAATAATATTGAACCATTTTCTGGATGAAAGACCTAAATGTGAGACAGGAAACCTTTAAAGTCCTAGAGAAGAACACAGGCAGCAACCTCTTTGACCTTAGCCATAGCAACTTCTTACGAGACACATCAATGGAGGCAAGGGAAACAAAAGTAAAAATGAACTAATGGGACTTCATCAAGATAAAAAGCTTCTGCATTGCAAAAGAAACAACAAAAACTAAAAGCAGTCAACGGAATGGAAGAAGGTATTTGCAAATGACATATCCCATAAAGGGTTAGTATCCAAAATCTGTAAAGAACATATGAAACTCAATGCACCCCTCCCTAAAATAACCCATTTAAGAAATGGGCAGAACGTTCTGGAAAACAGTGTGGAGGTTCCTCAAAAACTTAACAGTAGAACTCTCCTGTGGCCCAGCAATAGCACTGCTAGGAATTTACCCAAGGGATACAGGAGTGCTGATGCATAGGGGCACATGTACCTCAGTGTTCACAGCAGCACTTTCAACAATAGCCAAATCGTGAAAAGAGTGTAAATGTCCATCAACTGACAAATGGATCAAGAAGATGTGGTTTATCTGTATAATGGAATAGTACATGGCAATGAGAAAGAATGAAATATCCAGACTAATATATTTCCTAGGAATCCAGAAAGCAATGGTTTTACTATATTTACTGTGTGAGGGTGCCTGATAGCCTCCATAAAACTTTACACATGATACTGAAAGTTCTAACCCAGGGGCACCTGGGTGGCTCAGTCGGTTAAGCATCTGACTTCAGCTCAAGTCATGGTCTCATGGTTTGTGGGTTGAAGCCCCACAACAGGCTCTGTGCTGACAGCTAGCTCAGAGCCTGGAGACTGCTTCAGATTCTTTATCTCCCTCTCTCTCTGACCCTCCACTGCTCATGCTCTCTGTCTCTGTCTCTCTCTCTCTCTCTCTCTCAGAAACAAAAGCATTAAAAAAAGAAGAAGATGTGGTCTATATATATGATGGTATACTACATGGTAATGAGGAAGAATGAAATCTGGCCATTTGTAGCAATGTGGATGGAACTCAGGGATGTTGTGCTAAATGAAATAAGTCAGGCAGAGAAAGACAGATACCATATGTTTTCACTCATGTGTGGAACAGGAGAAACTTAACAGAGGACCATAGGGGAGGGAAAGGGGAAAAATAGTTAAGGAGAGGGAGGGAGACAAACTGTAAGAGACTTTTAAATACTGAGAACAAACTGAAGGTTGATGGGGATGCAGGAGAGGGGAAGGGGTGATGGGCATGGAGGAATGCACTTGGGTGAGCACTGGGTGTTAAATGAAAACCAACTTGACAATAAACTATAATTTTAAAAAACGATACCCCCTCCAAAAAAAAAAAACTTGTAAACAGTGAAGCCATTGTGGAAAACAGTTTTATATTTCCTCAATAAATTAAACATAAATCAAAAACAACAACAACAAAAAGAAATGGGCAGAAGACATGGGTAGATACTTTCCAAAGACATCCAGATGGCTAACAGATACATGAAAAGGTTTTCAACATCACTCATCAAGGATGGAGCTAGAATGCATTATGTTAAGAGAAAAGTCAATCAGAGAAAGACACCATGATTTCACTCATGTGGAATTTAAGACACCAAACAGATGAATGTATGGGAAGGAAGGGAAAAAAGAGAGGGAAAACAAACCAAAAGAGACTCTTAATGATAGAAAACAAACTGAGGGTTGATGAAGAGAGGTGGTAGGGGATGGGCTAAATTGGTGCTGGGTCTAGAGAGTACTAGTGCTGGGTATAGAGAGTACTAGTGATGAGCACTGGGTGTTGTATGTGATGAATCACTGAATTCTGCTCTTGAAACCAATGTTGTACTCTATGCCAGCTAATTAATATTTAAATAAAAATCGAGGGGTACTTGGGTGGTTGGTTAGGCTCGGACTTCATCTCAGATCATGATCCCACCGTTTGGGAGTTCGAGCCCTGCGTTGGGGCTTTGTGCTGAAAGATCAGAGCCTGGAGCCTCCTTCAGATTCTGTGTCTCCTCCTCTCTTTGCCTCTCCTGTCTTCATGCCCTGTCTCTCTTTCTCTCAGTAATAAATAAAAACATTTTAAATAAATAAATAAAAATTGAAAGGAAGGGAAAAAACAAAGGGGAGGAGAGGAGAGGAAGGTCATTTCACTCAGCAGCTTTATCTGAACACCCTTCCCTCTGTCATACTCCCAGTTTTTTTAATCTCAAATTATTTGCTCCCTTCATAATACTCATTACAATTTATTTTACTTATGTTTGTTTACATGCTGGTGTTTGTTTTTCCTTCTCACATCCATACCCCAAGACTATTAGCTCCATACATCTGAGTTTCTCAGATCAATATTATACCTGGCACAGAACTTAGCAAATGGTATATGCTGAAATGATAGTATTGATTTGGTGAATAACTGAATGTGTAATTGGCTATGAAATGGTTACTTTTTATTTTTATGAAATGCTACAAAGCTTTGTTGTTTTGAGAATATCACATAAATGGGATCATATATGTTTCCTTTTTATACTGGCTTTTTTTTTTTTACCCAACATAATGCCTTTGAGATTCATTCATAAATCAATAGTTGGTTCCTTTTTATTGCTGAGTACTATTCTATACTAACTCTGGACTCGGCCATGTGTCTAGTTCTATCCAAAAGGATAATAGAAAGCACAAAAGTGTTGTGCATTGGAGCTGCTCTTTCTTGTCTCTATTAAAATTTTGAGGCCACGATGTGAATGAGAGCAAGCTGGTTCCTAGGGCACAAAAGCAATAGTGTGCTGGTAGATATTTAAGAACTGGTTCTAGGTGCAGCTGGGTTAGGGTTCAGGAGGGCCCTGACTTGAAGTGTTTCCTTGTGTCTGTGATCTAAATACTCATACCATGGTTGATTTCAAGCCACCAACAGTTTAGCAACCACCTTAATAATTAGCTCTGAAGGACTGATTTAATCCAGTTTCAGCTAACCACAATGATAGGCCTGATATGGAGAAAGTTGAGCTCCCAGGGCCAACTTGCCAACCACTAAATATACCAATGAGGTCATTGTTAATCTTCCATTTTCCAGACTCACCAAGCTGTATAGCAGAGATTAGACTTGCTGTCCCAGACAAGAAAAAGAACCCAATGGGTTTGTGAGTAAATAGAAAATTCTTGTTTTATTTATTTATTTATTTATTTATTTATTTATTTATTTATTTATTTAT